>NC_034181.2:65898560-66153560 GCF_002021735.2 Oncorhynchus kisutch | reverse complement strand
CACACACGCGCACCCCCTTTACAGCAATCACCTTTACAGAGGCTAGGGGGAATAGCTACACGCGGCTGTACAGATCACATTCGTTAGTACATAGTGCAGGTCATATGATATTGTGTAGCTCGGGTGCAAGTGGGTGGTAGCCGGCGTAATGTAAAGCTGAGGAAGTGTTTAAATTGTGTGTGGGGCCACCTTACACTCCCTCAGTCAACACAGCAATGATCCAGAACCCCCTTCCCCCTCCCACCTCCCTCTGTCTGTAGCCTGCCTGCAGGGTGGTGAACTCTGGGCTGCATTGCCTAAACAGAACTCAATCACTCCAGAGGGTGGGTGTGACCACAGGGCTCTCTCTGAGGAATAGAGCTCAGAGGATCAGTCTATGATTGGCTGTAGTGGCTATCAGTCAGGCTGTGAGGGGTGTGGTATCAGAGCAGAGAGGGAGGGTTCGGGACTTAGTGTTTGGCAGTGTGTTGGAATTTCACAAGTCCTCCAGCTCCCACCTCGGAGAAGGCCAGGCGCTGACCCGTGGCCCAGCTGCTACATTGCTGCTGCTGATTGGGAGTGCATCTGCCCCTCTGTGGGTGTTTCCAGGGCCAGCACAGAGCGAGCGAGAGGGAGGGAGAGAGGCGCCCAAGCAGGGTAGGCCCAGCTTTATTTGAGCCTTTTTCACAAGCTGTTTACCTAGATTGACGAATAGAATGGCTAAATGGGCCCTGGCCTGTACCCCCTCCCTCCTCGCTGTGTGTCTGGTTAGAGATAGGGACGTGTCCAGCGCTGCGTCATGTCTCTGCAGGCCCACAGAGGGAGGGCCAGAGGGGGAGGAGTGGGATGTTATGTTTCTGGTTCAGTCGGGAGTTGGAGTTCCTCGGTTATTGTGTTAATGGCTGTTTGTTTTGACTTTGGTTTTTTTCTTTGGGCAGCCGGACAAGAGCAACTGAGCACGCTCCTGCCGGTGTGCAAGGAAGCCGTTGATCCTATTATCTGTTGCCTGATCAGCAGAAAAGGCAGATTGGCGGCTGAAGGAGAGGGTTAGGGGAGGACTCAGGGAGAGGAGGACTAGAGCAGCTCAGTGCTCAGTGTATACTAGAGGGGGAGTTAGTATAGTTTTAGGAGGTATGTTTGGTGTTGTCAGTGTATACTAGAGGGGGAGTTAGTAGAGTTTTAGGAGGTATGTTTGGTGTTGTCAGTGTATACTAGAGGGGGAGTTAGTAGAGTTTTAGGAGGTATGTTTGGTGTTGTCAGTGTATACTAGAGGGGGAGTTAGTAGAGTTTTAGGAGGTATGTTTGGTGTTGTCAGTGTATACTAGAGGGGGAGTTAGTAGAGTTTTAGGAGGTATGTTTGGTGTTGTCAGTGTATACTAGAGGGGGAGTTAGTAGAGTTTTAGGAGGTATGTTTGGTGTTGTCAGTGTATACTAGAGGGGGAGTTAGTAGAGTTTTAGGAGGTATGTTTGGTGTTGTCAGTGTATACTAGAGGGGGGAGTTAGTAGAGTTTTAGGAGGTATGTTTGGTGTTGTCAGTGTATACTAGAGGGGGAGTTACTATAGTTTTAGGAGGTATGTTTGGTGTTGTCAGTGCATACTAGAGGGGGGAGTTAGTAGAGTTTTAGGAGGTATGTTTGGTGTTGTCAGTGTATACTAGAGGGGGAGTTACTATAGTTTTAGGAGGTATGTTTGGTGTTGTCAGTGTATACTAGAGGGGGGAGTTAGTATAGTTTTAGGAGGTACGTTTGGTGTTGTCAGTGTATACTAGAGGGGGGAGTTAG
Organism: Oncorhynchus kisutch; assembly: GCF_002021735.2. NCBI lineage: Eukaryota > Metazoa > Chordata > Actinopteri > Salmoniformes > Salmonidae > Oncorhynchus > Oncorhynchus kisutch. The sequence goes on along the minus strand of NC_034181.2, from coordinate 66,151,800 downwards.
TAGAGTTTTAGGAGGTATGTTTTGTGTTGTCAGTGTATACTAGAGGGGGAGTTAGTAGAGTTTTAGGAGGTATGTTTGGTGTTGTCAGTGTATACTAGAGGGGGAGTTAGTAGAGTTTTAGGAGGTATGTTTTGTGTTGTCAGTGTATACTAGAGGGGGAGTTACTATAGTTTTAGGAGGTATGTTTGGTGTTGTCAGTGTATACTAGAGTAGGGAGTCAGTATAGTTTTAGGAGGTATGTTTGGTGTTATCAGTGTATACTAGAGGGGGAGTTAGTAGAGTTTTAGGAGGTATGTTTGGTGTTGTCAGTGTATACTAGAGGGGGGAGTTAGTAGAGTTTTAGGAGGTATGTTTGGTGTTGTCAGTGTATACTAGAGGGGGAGTTACTATAGTTTTAGGAGGTATGTTTGGTGTTGTCAGTGTATACTAGAGGGGGGAGTTAGTATAGTTTTAGGAGGTACGTTTGGTGTTGTCAGTGTATACTAGAGTAGGGAGTCAGTATAGTTTTAGGAGGTATGTTTGGTGTTATCAGTGTATACTAGAGGGGGAGTTAGTAGAGTTTTAGGAGGTATGTTTGGTGTTGTCAGTGTATACTAGAGGGGGAGTTAGTAGAGTTTTAGGAGGTATGTTTGGTGTTGTCAGTGTATACTAGAGGGGGAGTTAGTAGAGTTTTAGGAGGTATGTTTGGTGTTGTCAGTGTATACTAGAGGGGGAGTTAGTAGAGTTTTAGGAGGTATGTTTGGTGTTGTCAGTGTATACTAGAGGGGGGAGTTAGTATAGTTTTAGGAGGTATGTTTGGTGTTGTCAGTATATACTAGAGGGGGGAGTTAGTAGAGTTTTAGGAGGTATCTTTGCTGGCACAATTTGATTGGCTGCTGTCCGATTCAAAATGCAATTCGTTAAATGAAGAGTTGATGCGCTGCACACTTTTTTTAATAGCATCATTTTAATATTTGGGCTTGGGGAGGGTTTCAAGCCCAAACCTAGATCTACAGGTCTAACCCTCCCTCCTCCTCCCTCCCGTCCACCTACAAACAGGACTTACTGACACCCCTATCACACACCAGCACACCCGCATCCCTCTTTCACTCTCCCTCTGTCTCATTCTTTTTCCTTTTTTCCTCTTTCTCTCCTCCCCCTTCCATTCCTCTCCATTCTTTGTCTCCTGAAAATTAATAAACAAGGCAATTACCCGTCACCCACAAAACAAACCAATACAGATTGTAGGCCAGTGGGTGGTCTTGTATTGGGCTCTGCTTAAGGTTAAATATCTTTAATCCAACCAGGCTGGAAAACTAAATATTCTCTCTAGCCAAATCCTCTTTCTGCACACACACCCCCCAACACCCCCACCCCTCCTCAGACTCCACCCTCCTCTCTTTCTCTATTCTCCCCTTAGTCTTCTCTCTCTTTATAGTTGCCCGCTCTTCACTTTGGGGCAAGACGTTTGTTGTTTATGCTCTAGTTAATTTATTCACTCTTCACTTTGGAGCAAGACATTTGTTGTTTATGCTCTAGTTAATTTATTCGCTCTTCACTTTGGAGCAAGACGTTTGTTGTTTATGCTCTAGTTAATTTATTCACTCTTCACTTTGGAGCAAGACATTTGTTGTTTATGCTCTAGTTAATTTATTCACTCTTCACTTTGGGGCAAGACGTTTGTTGTTTATGCTCTAGTTAATTTATTCACTCTTCACTTTGGAGAAAGACATTTGTTGTTTATGCTCTAGTTAATTTATTCACTCTTCACTTTGGAGCAAGACATTTGTTGTTTATGCTCTAGTTAATTTATTCGCTCTTCACTTTGGAGCAAGACGTTTGTTGTTTATGCTCTAGTTAATTTATTCACTCTTCACTTTGGGGCAAGACGTTTGTTGTTTATGCTCTAGTTAATTTATTCACTCTTCACTTTGGAGAAAGACATTTGTTGTTTATGCTCTAGTTAATTTATTCACTCTTCACTTTGGAGCAAGACATTTGTTGTTTATGCTCTAGTTAATTTATTCGCTCTTCACTTTGGAGCAAGACGTTTGTTGTTTATGCTCTAGTTAATTTATTCACTCTTCACTTTGGGGCAAGACGTTTGTTGTTTATGCTCTAGTTAATTTATTCACTCTTCACTTTGGGGCAAGACATTTGTTGTTTATGCTCTAGTTAATTTATTCACTCTTCACTTTGGGGCAAGACGTTTGTTGTTTATGCTCTAGTTAATTTATTCACTCTTCACTTTGGAGCAAGACATTTGTTGTTTATGCTCTAGTTAATTTATTCACTCTTCACTTTGGGGCAAGACGTTTGTTGTTTATGCTCTAGTTAATTTATTCACTCTTTACTTTGGAGCAAGACATTTGTTGTTTATGCTCTAGTTAATTTATTCACTCAACAGGGTTTCATAAAACAGCTTATATAGGATAAACACAGGTTCTCACCATAAAAATAGAGCAAACAAATCTAACTTTCCCTCTACTCCCCTAGTCATGACGGACCAACCATAAGACTGAGAGCTGTACTTTTCAACATGATGAGAGGAGGAATTATTGAGAGCGCAATTACATCTTACAGAATCAACTTCCTGTGCCGAGCCTGACGAGAGGGTCTCCTTCTCTATCATCTAATCAGTGTTTTACCCTGCCACTGCCAGCCTCAATCTTGTAAAGATGATATTACAGACATATCAGCCATAGTCCTATCTCCTATATCAGCCATAGTCCCCCCCCCCACACACACACTCACCATTCCCCATCCCAGAGATAACCGGGAGATTGCATCCCCTTCCTTGTCTTCAAAAAGACCAGATAAGAGCCACATTTAATCAGCAGGCTCTATAATTTGGTGTTAACTTTGCACATATTTGCTAGTCAAAGTGCAGTGAAATGACAGGCCAGGTGGATGGTGTATCTCTGTCTTTCGTGGCCTCCTCCTCTCCAGTCTCTGGAGAGGCCAGTCAGGATGACCAGGAGAGTAAGTGCAGTCGATGGGCAGGTAAACGCTGCCTTGATGAGGCCTGGACCGGAGCTCCTCTGGATCTGTGTGGCTCCTAAGCTGAGGGGATGGAGAGAGAGGCAGGCTGGCTTACCGGCTCACCGCCATCAATACATCAGTGGCTTAGAGACCAGATTAACAGCCTGCGAGTGGTCAGGGCCACAAAACTGCTCCACTCGCCTCTCTATTCAGTGGGGCTGTGGGGCGGGCAGGGGGGATCTCAGTCATCAGGATGAGCACACAGGGACCCCTGTCTGTTTAGGTTTGGGCTGCCGAGGAGAGTCTGGGGACAGATAAATAACAGGAGTGCAATGGAAATGTGCACCTAGCTGTTTGAATTTCACTCCCATTACCTTGTAACGCCCCACTAGTGAGTTTAAATGGGTATTTGATGGGATAAGTCTAATGCTGGTGGTATGCATTTTATTTGATATATTAAAGGGACGCTTCAGGATTTTGCATGCAGTTTTAAGGAAGTTGCTAACTAGTGTTAGCACAAATGCTAAATAGCGTTAGTGCAATGACTGGAAGTATATTTTAACTGCTAGCATGCTAGTAGATGCCATAGACTTTGGTAACAGCTAGCATGCTAGTATATACCATAAACTTCCAGTCATTGCGCTAACGCTAGTTAGTATTGGCTTTTGAAACTACCTGTAACTTCCTTCATACTGGCTGCAGAGACGTAAACATTTTATCCATGAGTTCATCTTACTCTGCAGTAGATAAAGGGCTTATTGCCAACATCCCAAAGTGTCCCTTTAATATTCAGAACTAGTTTAACATTAGACAATTCTCTCTATGGGCATTTTTTCTTTAAAGATGGGAACTCACCGAGCCAACCCCATAGCCCAAACACAATTGCTGGGGAGATTTGAACTCCTAACCTAGAGATCCTCAAGGCCTTAGTTCCATAGTGTGGGGATAAAAAGTAAACTCCACCCTCCCCCATGGCGATGACTGTCCATCCAAGTGGCGTATGTTTGGCCTAATTGCCGTGTTCTGGAGTCCAGCGTTAGGACTGGGAGCTGTAAATCCATCAGTGTTATGGGGGCAATGTTTTCTCCAGATGTAGACAAAAGATTTAATCCCTTTGTAATTAAGCAGTGCAGCCCAGGGTGTCATATGGTTTTTATTGGGGCATTCTGGGAAAAATCATTTCGCACCTTGTTTTCTCATCATGCCCTTTATTGTTGTATAAAAGGAGGGATAAAAGAGAGAGAGGAGATTTTTTAAAAGGAAAGAAAATAAAATCTGAATTTCTATATGGAAATGACTGGGTATTGATTTAGAAGACAGAGGTGGGAAGGGGAGGGTGCAGCACAGGGGCCAATCAGAGACTTTCTCACACAGAAAACAATAAGAGGAAATAAAAAGATTCAATTAGAATACAGAGAATTTTCACAAATGTTATCGTTTCCTCCTGGTGTCTCAGTTTCCACCTGTGCTCTACTTTAAACTCATTAAAGGAATGAGAGAGGGAGGGAGAGATCGAGGGAGGGAATGCACAGAGTTACGGGTTATGGACAAGAACGCTGTTCAACTTCTCAAGGACAGTGATAGTTTATAGCCTTCACATTCCCTCATAACAACATGATGCCTGGAATAAAGAACACTGTGTAGAAACAGGATTGTCCCTGAACTCCCCATAAGCGCCACCCTCTTGCCATCATCACCAGTCACCCCCACCTCACCCTTTTTTGTTAATGTGGCAAACTTAGGGGTCAAACTTTCTGAGGTGAGTGTTTTTTTTACTAGTCACAGCTGGTGAAAGCGCGATAGAGAGGGATTGGGTCTTTGTTCAAAATAAGTGGTTTCACACATTTGTATTTTATAAAGCACTTTTCAATCGCTGGGTGATTTACGGAGCTGTGCTGTCCTGTTGGAGGGCCTCTCTCTCTCTCTGTTCCCTGTGAGCACAGATCAGAAATACAGACAGCAGAGGAAGTCTTCGCCACAGCCTCTCAGCTCCCTCCCAGATCCCAGGACCGCTTCCAAATCACTGAGAACTATTCCTCATCTCCTTCCTCACCAGTCACCGTGGCAGGCCCACAAACCCCACTTTATAACGCCACCACATTCAATCAAGACCCGACCTAAAATTAGGGCTCGGTGAATGATTCAAACGTGAATCCTTCTTTCAAATGGCCTATCTCTGTCACTACTTAGGAATGTCCTTAATTTATGCTTGTACGGTTGGAATGGTCTTGTTGGAGTAATTAGAACCATAAGGACTCTGTGCTACTGTATAAACTGGGTCTCTTGGAGCCAGTACGTTTACGTGCCATGAGAGTCGATTGCTAAATCTGGTTTGCAAATTATTATTCAAATCATCAATATATTAATTTAAGCAACTGAACGGAGAGTCTAGTTTAATGAGTTATGTGAACCAGGCTTTATTAAATATTTGTTTATGTTGCACGGGAGAGTAGCGTATATTAGTTCTTGCAGTGGCGTGTCCCAATGGGCCCAGATCTCCATGAACACAATCCCTGCTTTTGTTCTCTCCACTGTTCCTCTGATGCACCTCCTGTGTCTCCAGACTGCTCTTCCCAACATCATTTCACAGATGAGTTATGAGAGCACCGGTCTGTGTTGTAGATGATTCCCTCCATATTGCCAGCTAATATCCCCCTCCTTTAAGTCAGGATCCAGTTACTGGCCTCCATGGTCCCTGCAGGAACGGCCTTTGTTCCTGAATGGCTGGGAACAGGAACCTCTCGCTCTACATTAGATGTTTTTCCTTCTTTATGAAAAATAAATGTAGCCCCTTTTTATTCTTCTTAGACAAATCTGACGGAGGTTTCTTCTCAGTTCTTCCATTTCATAGTGCTGCAATAGGCACCTTTGAACTTTCGAAAAGATGAAATGTTAGAATGACGGGAGTTTATGGGATCAAAACAGAATATCAGATTGAATCAAATCGGGATTATAGGAGTGACGAGACAAATTATTACAAATCCCTCAATACATGAAACAACCCTCCAAAAACCTGATCGTTCTCAGGACCTACTGTTTGTACTGTGATTTCCTGCCGGAGAGTGGGTTTTAACACACCTCGTCTCTTTCACTCCAAATGGGGCTTATCATTCAATTTTCCTCCATTTCCGGCTATTTGTGGCCTCATTTTCAGTTTGCTCCATTATGGTGGACTCACTGACACAGAACAGGTTGGAACAATTTGTGACATCCCTCTAGAATCACCTTTGATCATTGGCATTCTTTGATTGGTAATTTTATGTGTGTTAGTAGAGTGGACTGTAACATCATTAGGTGATATTATATATACTGTAGGCTGCATGGCCTCAGAGGCCACTTATATACACAGCATATTACACATGTAGAGTAAATGACAATGGAAATATGGCGTGTCTGAGTTTTGAAGTTCATTTGGAGGATATACCAGTAAATTACTGTAGATTACTACCTATAAATCGTGCCGTTTGGTGTGAGAGCCGCCCTGCCCGTACATCTGGAGGGCCATTTAGTGCCTTTCAAAGAATAGCCCCAGCAACAGAGTATTCCCCGTATTCAACTTAACTTTTAAATCATTAAACATGATGAAGCCATCTCCGCAAAGTCAGGTGTTTATATACGAAAATCAAACGCCATCTGCCATCTCTGATCAGAGGCAACAGCCTTCAGGCCGGGGTTACGAAGGCACAACAGGAAAAGCCATTAACTGCCAATCACTGTATCGATCGACAAGCCAGTCCACCACTACCATCACCCCCCCCCCCCCCCCCCCTCCCCCCACACTCACAGACTCACACATATAAGCACTTACTGTATACAAACACACACTCAGTCACATAACAAACTTCCCTCATACTGCCTGGTTGGTTAGACCAGTCTGAAATGTGGAGGTTAGGCTACTCATCAGAGGAGAGTACACTCCTTTCCCCGCCTCTCTCTCCTCTCTCTTGCTCTCTGTTTAAGCGTTACCCTTTGAATGATCTAAAGATCATCTAGCTGCTACCTTGCACGTAAGAAGAAGGTTGTCTCTTTACCTTGGCTCTGTTGTCTATGTTGTCTGAAGAACAGTCACGCGGCTTAAGATATTTTCAATTTAAAACACAACCCTGTGTTCTCTATCTAAAAATCACCCCAAAGGAACTCTGCCACCATGTCTAAGTGAGCGCAGACACTCCACCGCTCATCCGTTTCCCTCAACATTTTTGGAGCCCGACATCAGATAAAAAGGGAAAACTAATAGTCAGCCAAGGACAAAAGAGGGAAAACAGGGGGGATTGATTTTTTCCTCCATTTCCAATGGTGTCGTTGGGACTAAGGGTCATTAGAAGAATATTTACCTACTTCCCAGCTTAATAGAGATGCTGTGTATCAGGGAGTGATCGGGAGCAGAGGTCAGGGCTGGGGGGAGCAATTAAAGTGTATGGATCCAGGAGCCCAGGGCCCGTCCCATTGTGTGTGCTGCAGGCACCAACTGATAGGTGAGCTGATAGCAAGAGAAAGGCAATGCATATTGAACATGGCTTTATAAATGTATTGAGCCAAATGAACTGGAGCTGCACTAAGGAGAGATGCATGCACACACTATATTTACTAGGAGTACACATAATGCACTCATTCAGTGTTTTCCACCGTTATTGTTATGTTTGCTTACCAACGTCAGTACTCTTAAGATTTCAAAGTGGCCCGAATATCTAAGCAATGTTCTTTCTTATTTATTTCCTCGTATCTCTTTCTCGCTCCCATTTGAGTGGTCTTCCCTCTGGCCACACAATAGCCAGATCCAGGCATGATGAATGTGGCCCGGGGCCTATGCCCTCGCTCTGCCTCTGTAGTGGCCTCATCGACACATCAGCCTGGGAGGGAGAGAGAGAATGAGAGGGAGGGAGGGAGGGAGGGAGGGAGGGAGGGAGGGAGGGAGGGAGGGAGGGAGGGAGGGAGGGAGGGAGGGAGGGAGGGAGGGAGGGAGGGAGGGAGGGAGGGCGAGATACAAACCAGACTAGCCATTTTCCTCGTCCTGCTCATAAATATTTGTGCGGTTGATTTATAAACAACGGAGTAAGAGACAAGATCAAAGTGAACTGTAACAGTTATATAAAACCAGGGCTTTTCACGACACTGCCCTACAACACACCATGCTTATACCTATTAAAGACAAAGCCGTATATCACACGCCTTATTGGCAAGACTATTGAGTGGCCCTGTGCAGTTTAAAGCTTGGTGTTGCCCCTGCTATGACTCTAGGTCTCACAGCGCTAGACTGTAAGCTGCTCACACTACTAAAAGGCTAGGTACAGTGGGGCAAAAAAAGTATTTCGTCAGCTTCCAATTGTGCAATTACAGAGGCCTGTAATTTTCATCATAGGTACACTTAAACTATGACAGACAAAATGAGAAAAAAAAACAGAAAATCATTTATTTGCAAATTATGGTGGAAAATAAGTATTTGGTCACCTACAAACAAACAAGATTTCTGGCTCTCACAGACCTGTAACTTCTTCTTTAAGAGGCTCATCTGTCCTCCACTCGTTACCTGTATTAATGGCACCTGTTTGAACTTGTTATCAGTATAAAAGACACCTATCCGCAACCTCAAACAGTCACACTCCAAACTTCACTATGGCCAAGACCAAAGAGCTGTCAAAGGACACCAGAAACAAAATTGTAGACCTGCACCAGGCTGGGAAGACTGCATCTGCAATAGGTAAGCAGCTTGGTTTGAAGAAATCAACTGTGGGAGCAATTATTATGAAATGGAAGACATACAAGACCACTGATAATCTCCCTCGATCTGGGGCTCCACGCCAGATCTCACCCCGTGGGGTCAAAATGATCACAAGAACGGTGAGCAAAAATCCCAGAACCACACGGGGGGACCTAGTGAATGACCTGCAGAGAGCTGGGACCAAAGTAACAAAGCCTACCATCAGTAACACACTACGCCGCCAGGGACTCAAATCCTGCAGTGCCAGACGTGTCCCTCTGCTTAAGCCAGTACATGTCCAGGCCCGTCTGAAGTTTGCTAGAGAGCATTTGGATGATCCAGAAAAAGATTGGGAGAATGTCATATGGTCAGATGAAACCAAAATATAACTTTTTGGTAAAAACTAAACTCGTCGTGTTTGGAGGACAAAGAATGCTGAGTTGCATCCAAAGAACACCATACCTACTGTGAAGCATGGGGGTGGAAACATCATGCTTTGGGGCTGTTTTTCTGCAAAGGGACCAGGACGACTGACCCGTGTAAAGGAAAGAATGAATGGAGCCATGTATCGTGAGATTTTGAGTGAAAACCTCCTTCCATCAGCAAGGGCATTGAAGAGGAAACGTGGCTGGGTCTTTCAGCATGACAATGATCCCAAACACACCGCCCGGGCAATGAAGGAGTGGCTTCGTAAGAAGCATTTCAAGGTCCTGGAGTGGCCTAGCCAGTCTCCAGATCTCAACCCAATAGAAAATCTTTGGAGGGAGTTGAAAGTCTGTGTTGCCCAGCAACAGCCCCAAAACATCACTGCTCTAGAGGAGATCTGCATGGAGGAATGGGCCAACATACCAGCAACAGTGTGTGAAAACCTTGTGAAGACTTACAGAATACGTTTGACCTCTGTCACTGCCAACAAAGGGTATATAACAAAGTATTGAGATACTTTTGTTATTGACCAAATACTTATTTCCCACCGTAATTTGCAAATAAATTCATTAAAAATCCTACAATGTGATTTTCTGTTTTTTTTTTTCTCATTTTGTCTGTCATAGTTGAAGTGTACCTATGATGAAAATTACAGGCCTCATCTTTTTAAGTGGGAGAACTTGCACAATTGGTGGCTGACTAAATACTTTTTTGCCCCACTGTATGTGCTATTGCTAGCACTCTCCTGCACTCAGCCTGTAAACTCTGTCTGAGTTCAGTGGGACGTTTGATATTTTGTAAATGTCTGTAGCCAGTAAATGATATGCTGCTGTGTAATACAGCAGTTTAACAAGAGGAGTCAGTGTGTCCTATGGAAGAGGGGAGTAGACAGCTGCACAGGCTGGTTCAGGCAGCCAGCCGGTCAGCCAACACAAAGGCCATGCCATCTCCAGAAGAGGGAGGATGGGTGGGGGGAAAGGGGAGGGGTCAGCTCTGTCATGGGACAGCTTTATGGGTCCAAGCCTGGACAGAGAGAGAGAGAGAGGGCTTGAGATCTGCAGTATCAATGCACAGCAACACCCCCTAGGCCCACTGTGCAGGGAGAAGAGTGGAGTAGGGCAGACATTCCACACCTACAGACAGTGTTTACCTCCCTTTTCCTTGGCCCCCCTGGGAGTGAGGGAGTGTGGGGGTATGAGAGGAGAGGCACTGCTCTCTCTCTGCTGACCCCGGCCCTCTCCCAGATTAATAACACCAGAGACTGGCAGATGCAGGGAGGGCCGTGGGGACGCCTGCTAGTTGACCTCTGTGGGAGGGAGAGCAGGGTGGGTAATGGGAGAGAAAGAAAGTCTTTCTCATTGGAGATTCCCCCCTTTGTCCTAAAAATAGCTGAATAAACAGGGGATCCATCACCAGGACATGTGCCCAGGCAGCCAGGCAGGGTGACAGTGGTGGTGATGGGGCTAGGCTTCATGGGGAGGGTGACTGCTAAACAGCCTGTCTGTCTGAGGACATCTGGCCCCCTGGCTCACAGGGAACATGGTGACACTGTTTTCACTGCACACTTCACCTTATCCCTTACATAACACACAGCCAGCCAGCCAGCTAGCCTCTATCTCTCTCTGTCTCTCTCATGTGTGAACACTCACTCACAGACAGAATAGCTCTGCCCATGTTCTTTACCCACTGGGCTTTGTCTGTGTATTATAGCAGCTACTATGACGTGAGAGGGTTTTTTACTGTATGTGTGTGTTTGGTTGTATAACTGTTTACTACCAACAGTTGAAACTGGAGGAACCAGTTATTTTAGTGGAAACCTCCAAGCGAGGACATGTTTGATAGGAAAACCACAGCAGCGCTGGTGTGGACATGGAGGACAGAGCCCGTGAGTGAATATTCTATTATAGTTACGCCTTGTATTTATGCAGAAGATTGAGGGTATTGCAGGGTGAGTCTGCCCAGGTAGGTGGGTGTTCTCTGTTCTGCATAGGGGTGTGTGCGTATGTGAACAGTGTGTGTGTGTGTGTGTGTGTGTGTGTGTGTGTGTGTGTGTGTGTGTGTGTGTGTGTGAGAGAGAGAGAGAGAATGGAAAGCAGACAGCTTCTCCCCAGTGTGTCTGACTCCAGCATGGTGAGAGTTGAGTTCAAAGCCCTGCTGGAACATCACAGGGCTGAAGCTGAATGAGGCTGAGTGAGGCAGAGTGAGTCAGACGAGCCAGCCCGTGGTCTGGGAAGGGTTACTGAATTATTACTGATGGTTTCAGGGTAACTGTCTGACCGCAGGTCTGGCGAATATTAATCATTTATTTGATTGTCTGCATGTGCTGATTAATCAATCTGAGGGAGATCTGCAGGATTAACTAGCCCATTATTCCTTTGTAAGAAGATTTTAAAAGACTTTAAAATATCATGTTCCATTTATCATTTATTTTTAGTCCCCTGCTGATGAGGGAGAAATAAAAACTGAGGTGAGATTGGGCAGAACAGCAACAGAGGGGAAGTGCTGGGGGAAGAGGGGGAGGGGAAAGAGAGAGGGGAGGGGAAGTGCTGGGGGAAGAGGGGGAGGGGAAAGAGCGAGGGGAGGGGAGGGGAAAGAGATAGGGGAGGGGAAAGATAGAGGGGAGGGGAAAGATAGAGGGGAGGGGAAAGAGAGAGGGAAAGAGAGAAAGAGAGGGAAAGGGAAGAGAGAGGGGAGGGGAAAGAGAGAGGGATAGGGAGAAAGAGAGAGGGAAAGGGTGAAAGAGAGAGGGAAAGGGAGAAAGGGAGAGGTGAGAAGGAGAGGGGGAAAGGGAGAAAGGGAGAGGGAAAGGCAGAAAGAGAGAGGGAAAGGCAGAAAGAGAGAGGGAAAGGGAGAAAGACAGAGGGACAGGGAGAAAGGGAGAGGGACAGGGAGAAAGAGAGAGGGAAAGGTAGAAAGGGAGAGGCGAGAATGAGAGAGGGAAAGGGAGAAAGAGAGAGGAACAGGGAGAAAGAGAGAGGAACAGGGAGAAAGAGTGAGGGACAGGGAGAAAGAGAGAGGGAAAGGGAGAAAGGGAGAGGGGAGAATAAGAGAGGGAAAGGAAGAAAGGGAGAGGGACAGGGAGAAAGAGAGAGGGAAAGGGAGAAAGGGAGAGGGGAGAATAAGAGAGGGAAAGGGAAAGGGAGAAAGAGAGAGGGAAAGGGAGAAAGAGAGAGGGACAGGGAAAAAGAGAGAGGGAAAGGGAGAAAGAGAGAGGGACAGGGAGAAAGGGAGAGGGGAGAATAAGAGAGGGACAGGGAGAAAGAGAGAGGGCAGGGAGAAAGAGAGAGGGACAGGGAGAAAGGGAGAGGGAAAGGGAGAAAGAGAGAGGGAAAGGTATAAAGGGAGATGCGAGAATGAAAGAGGGAAAGGGAGAAAGAGAGAGGAACAGGGAGAAAGAGAGAGGGACAGGGAGAAAGAGAGAGGGAAAGGGAGAAAGGGAGAGGGGAGAATAAGAGAGGGAAAGGGAGAAAGAGAGAGGGACAGGGAGAAAGAGAGAGGGAAAGGGAGAAAGGGAGAGGGGAGAATAAGAGAGGGCAAGGGAGAAAGGGAGAGGGGAGAATAAGAGAGGGAAAGGGAAAGGGAGAAAGAGAGGGAAAGGGAGAAAGAGAGAGGGACAGGGAGAAAGAGAGAGGGAAAGGGAGAAAGAGAGAGGGACAGGGAGAAAGGGAGAGGGGAGAATAAGAGAGGGACAGGGAGAAAGAGAGAGGGCAGGGAGAAAGAGAGAGGGAAAGGGAGAAAGAGAGAGGGAAAGGGAAAGGGAGAAAGAGAGAGGGAAAGGGAGAAAGGGAAAGGGAGAATAAGAGAGGGAAAGGGAAAGGGAGAAAGAGAGAGGGAAAGGGGCTTTTAGACCAGGAGAGGAAAAACGCCAGATTTAACTACGGCAGAAACATACTGTAGAGACCTCATGGAGGCATAGACCAATAGATACGATTTCATGAAAAGAGCCAGTGAGAGGCGGGAGAGAGAGAGAAAGGGAGGAGAAACAACAGGACCAGGAAGTTGATGGGAAAGTGATTGCTCTCCACCTGGAGCAGACTGTCTGCCTGCCTGTCTGTCTGGGAAAGGGCGGAGTGCTGTTGCAGTGGACTCTTGCCCTGCTCTCTCCTCTAGGTAAATTCAGTTCTCTTACTGAGTGTAGCTTAATCCAACAATGGCAGAATTCCTGGGTGCAGCCCCACCCACGCCATATCCATGCTATAAATTCTCAATCTGCCGACTGTTTGTGTTATGTCATGTAATTCCTTTGATTCTGACATACCTCTGTTTGTAAATACAAGAGGCACTCAAAGGGCTGTGGTTACTTTACAAGTATGGCGCCCCCGGCGCTTTGGTGGAGAATAGTGGGAGGGAGCGAAAGGGACAGGGAGAGGTGGTTAGAAACTGTATATACTTCCTGTGGCTCCTCTGTCAAGCCCACTCCCTCCAGCTTCTGGTTGCACGGTCATGCAGTCAGTCAGGCAGAGAGGCAGGAAGGCAGGCAGGCAGGCAGGCAGGCAGGCAGGCAAAGGCCACAGCACAGCAGAGAGGAACGGAGTAAAGCAGGAACAGGGCAGAAATCTGAGAGGGAGGAGGAGTATGTCCTCACTCATGGCTGAACACGGGCTCTTTAATTATGCGCTTTTTAGCAGGTTTTACCTTTACCACTTTCCTCCCGGGGTTGAGATTAGTGCTCACCATGCTTGATTTACTGCACAATAACTGAACAAGAGGTTTACCTAATCAATAAACAGGAAGGGGAGAAAGTGGTGCCCTTTGAGGTATAGTTTGTGACTTTGTGCACCAGTAAGCAGGGTGTATAGGTGGACAGGGCAGCGTGACTGTGATGCCAGCCTGCCCGATGCCTGAGCGGTACCGTAGCTTAGCTGTGCCTGCTCCTCTAACGTCTCTCCTCGCCACAGTCACTGGAGTGGAAAACATTATGGGAGGTCAACAACAAGGAAGGTCAGCAACACATCGCATAATAAGGGCACTCCTCCAAAACATTAATGAATTAAAATCACAAGTTGTCCTATAAAAAGGGGCTTAATACGATCTTACAACCTACGTGCGTAATTTACATTAAAAGGGATACAAAGCTTTCCTGTGCGGTGGGGAGCAGAAGGTTGCTGTGCCCTGTGTTAAATATCCCGAACATTTAATGGGCAGCTATCTCCAACGACCTCGCTGTGGTTATTTTGGGAATCTCCAATGCCCTGCCAGGCCGGCAGAGGTCTTTCAGCACTAGGCTCCTCTGCTCTGGAAAAGCTTCTGCCAACGTGACTAAAGCAGTAGGCTGCCTCCAATTAGACCGGGCTGTGTTGGGTTTTTGTGATGACCACCATATCTCAGCTGTAATTATGCTGCGCTGGGAATGATGAGGGTTTAGGTTATTGATCCTCCATTGATCACACTGATCAATGAGCACTTTGTTTGTCTTTTTATGGAAAGTGAGGTTCTAATGTTTTCTATGTCTAATAAGCAGGCTGGGCAAAATGACCCTATGAAGCCAGAATGGCTTTTTGTGTTAGCAGGGCCCTGGTGTATTCCATGATATTATGGGATAGAGGTGTTAGACCTTCACAGAGTACCACTTTTCAACACAAGTGTACACACTCGCGTTGGGCATGGGTTAGAGGCTGCTGGGGGTCTTAGGAAGAACTAATTTCAAATTCATGTCTAGTTGGGGGGGCAGAAGAAGTAAGGCTTCAGGGCATGCTTTTTCCATCAGATAGTATCTCTACTGATAGAGAACAGGACTCATTATCTGAACTTTGAATGAGTATCAGGTGATTAGGAAAATAATGAGTTTTTAGTGTATGAAGACGCATACAGTTGGTAACAACATAGTGTTTTTAACACTATAACACCCTTTTTGGATGCTGTATGCTCTTAGCTATTAGTAGGTTCTAGTGTGAAGAGGAAGTCTTGGACTGTGATGTGTAGAATAGGTGCAGGGTTGAAGTTCTATCGGCCTCATAGTAGATGTTGGCATGAACCAGTTGGTGGGTGTACGGAGCTGGTAGAAGAACTCTCGTCAGTAGTTTCACTCCACCAACAGGGTACTTCACCTCCATACATAACATCACAGTCCAAGCCTTCCTCTTTACACTAGCACCTTATCTAACTGCTCCGCCCCATTTGCATTTTAGTAAGGGGACCACTCAACTGCCTTTTTGGTCCTTTTGTCAGCTTGCTGCTGCTAATGAAAGTTGTCCCCTTAAGACTGGGTTAAATATTGACTCTGGCTCAGTCCCATCATTGGTGTCTTAATTATCTCGCCAGTGTAGAGAGGTAGCTAGGGTAGGGCACTGAATAGGGGCAGGCTAGGTCAAGGCGGAGCGAGTGAAACACTTCCCCTATAGAGGTTTCAAACCCACACTCCAACTACTTCATAGTGAATTTTATATAAAGAAGAACAGGAAAGTAATGAGAGAAAACACACAGCATTACACTCTCACTGCCTTATTGCATAGCCCGAAGCAGCAACCAATTATGTGGTAATGAAATATTTACACAGCCAAACTGGGAATGCCAGAGGTGAAAGCTAGATAATACAAGCCTGGAGGAGATTGTATTCTGTATCGCTCCTCCCGTTACATCAGCATCTCTCATCTCAGCCAGGCTGGGTGGAACAGGAGGAGAGAAACGAATGACACCACCAAGCCCAGAGGCTAAAGTATAGGGTCAGAGTTACAGCCCAACCCTATGGACTCCTCTCATCCTCTATCTTTCCCCTCTCCTCCTCTCCCCTGACAAGATACACTGGCTCATCTAGGGGCTTCATCTGGGTCATGGTAGCTAGAGAGGTTGGTAGAGAAAAGGAAGGGCAGCCATCTTGGTGACACTGTGACAGACAGTGTGGTGCTGACTGAGAGGTCCAGTTTGACCCCAGGGGTGCAGCGTTGGGTCTGGTGACGCATCTGTCCCATGTCCCAGTCATAAAGGGGTCGCAGCAGATCTGAGCGGGGACGACTAGAATGTTTGTTGTCATAGACTAATGGCGTTTTGGTCATGTTCTTGCTGTGAATTAAATTTCCACTGACTGTATTAATCATCACAAGTGCCATTTGTCTGTTCTCCTCACTCCCAAGCACCTATGGTTTCTCTGCTACCGTACCCTCCACTACCCCCACCCGCTCCCCATCCACCTAATAAGCAGCCTGTGGCCCACACCTCCAGCCGGCCCACAAGGCCATGCTGCAATTGTTTGGCTGGCAAGTGACAAATGGGGTACTGTGGGTGTCAGGGTCTCTGTCACCTGTGTGGTCGCCAGGACAGGGCTGCCTCTACCTCTGCCTCCGTAACAGGCAAACCCACAATGAAACCAAGTACTCTCATGTACAGCCACAGTAAGTCCGTCATCTGTCTCATTTAGCACCCACACACGTCGGAAACCCTAGACGTCCCTATCCAGCTAGTCAATGCATTGCCATTCAAGAGCACTAGTCCTAGCACAATGTGTTGTAATGCATTCCTCAGGGTCCCTGCTGACTTGCATGGAAGTCGCAGATATTTCGAAGGATTTCATTTTATACGTGGCTCTAGGCCTCTTTAGTGTAGCGTTTTAGCAGTGTGTTGGAAGTGCCTCTAAGGTTTGTAAAATAAACATTTGCCTCAAGCAGGGAGGAGAATATCATCGCAGAGACTATATCCAAACCCCTCCCTATCCCCCAGCCCAGTGCAGAGTAGACGGCTTTCCATGCTAACCATGGCTGGGCTTTAAGCCTTGCCTACAGGCCAAGTGCTAGCTGGGAGGCTGAGTGGTCTGGGTACATGCTGCTGTCAGAATCCTACAGGGTGCTGTCAGCAGGGTTTGTTTGGGAAGGGGGGCAGATAATGTAAGGGAGGAGGGGGGTTCTGGGTTGTGGCTGCCAAGTGCAGGTGTGGATTTTCCACAGACCTGCTTGTTCTCTCTCTCTCGCGTGAAAACTGACCTGCATGGTGTTTATACTCATAGGAGGTGGCTGGTGAGACAATATCTCATCACTGGATAGAACAGGCATATACCATAACACCACTCTACACCACCCCAGCCTAGACTACTGTACAAGGCCTCAGCTCTGACCAGCTTATTGTTTTCCCTCATCCCGAAGCCCTTATTTCTCATAAGGATAGATATGACATGTGTTAGTAAACCCTTGATACCTCCTGACGTCTAGTCTTTATTCAAAGAGAAGACGAGACAACATCAGAGCCTTTGAAATGCATGTGAACGTCTCTGCTGCTTGGGTTTGACGGAGTCTGTCTCCTGTTTGGAGCTGTAATGAGAACCAGAGAAACACATTCTTCCCCAGTCAGTCCTGTCCTAATAATTACCATCACCACTGTCCAAAATGGAGGGTTGTGTTGTTGACGAGGCAGTGGGAGGCAGTAGGTTTCTGGGAAGAGCAGCACAAGGGCAGGCCCAGAGTTGCCCTCCTGATATTCCAGATGGCATGGAGCCGGTGCAGATGTCATTGAGTGGTCGGAACAGCTGTTTGCTTTGTGTCCCCGTGGTGCAACACAGCTGTCGCCTCCTGCAGGCAGAGTTATTGTACTGCAGCGTCGGCTCTGCTCTCTGCTCGGCTCGCCCAGGCTAGCATTCATTAAAGCACCATGAGGCTAAACTGTTAATTAGCTGCTCAGAGAGAAGGGTGACGGCTCGCTATTAATTTACCATACTTTCTTTCCGTATTATTCAGGTGCTTGACATCATTTCCTGCCCGTCTCAGAATCATTTGCAGTGTGTCGCAAAAGTAGGGGCCCGTCTCATTAAGAGGTGGGAAATGTGTTTATCTGGCTGAGATTAGAAGTGGACCTTATGTATGTATGGCCATGCTTATCCAAATATTGTTAATGAGAGGGACCCGGGATGCCGGCGTGGGGCTCCGGTGGGCATAGGCCCAGGCTCGTTATCACCGTGCAGGGCATTGATCTCTCCCCGCTCAGCCTCCTCCTTCTCTCTTAGAGCAGAGTGACTCACTCATGAATTATACGAACACATTGATCAGCTGATTGAGAGCCATTGTTTCGAGCCCAGGGTCAATATTGAAGAAGCGATTACCCAACTCTTGTTTTCGCCCTGTGTATGTGAGAATGTATTATTCGGCTGCTTGTCACTAAACCCCACCACCCCTCCTCGCTCCCCAGCCACACAAAGAAACATGCTACCACAGCATACACAATCAACATGGGCCAAATGACTGGCTGCATTGATTGCCTTCTCTCTGCAATTATGTTCCCATTGTTTACTTTCCAGCATCTTACTTATTAAAAAGGAATTCAATAATTATTGCTTTATTTAATGTTAAAGTTAGGCTGAGTGGCTGCCTGAAGCCGAGGCCCAGCCAGCAGCAGTATTGTATTAAGGCACTGTGACTCCTACTGTGCTCCCAGCAGCCTGTGTTTACCTATTGCCCAGCCTGTAGAGAGCTACTGTCATCCATCTTTACCTCACTGCCCTCCCCGATGACAAAGAGGCCTCCTTTCTCTCTCTCAGACAAATATGCAGCCTGTTGTTTTTTCATTTGTAGCAGTTGATCATCGCCCCACTGGCAGTAGGGAGAGTCACTAATTGTCTGGTGTGCTTTTAGACAAAAGGGGAGAGCCCAGGGTTGGGCAGAGAGGGATTAGGGAGTGAGAGGAGAGGAGAGGAGAGAGGGGAAGGGGAGGGGGACAGGAAGCAGTAGGTATGCAGTTTGGTGCGGATACATGCAGTCCCCCCAGCCACAGCGCAATGTCTGGGCTTGTCGCCGCTCGCAGTGGCTAATTCGAACCAGCCGCTGAACTTGGCACCCGCAGCGGCTTCTGTGGTCGTGGCTGCTGTTCCTGCTGCTGCCGGCGGAGTGGGAATCACAGGCAAAGCTGCAATCCCTCAGACTCCAGCCGCTCTCCCTATCTTCTCTCTGCTAAACAGCCTACCTTCCTTCCAGGTGAATCCCAGAGCCCCTCTTTACAAGTCCCCAGCCTCCTGCACCCCACACAACCCGCCAAGTCACACACACACACACACACACACACACACACACACACACACACACACACACACACACACACACACACACACACACACACACACACACACACACAACCCCAGGGCTACCTGTGCCAGCACACTGCTCAGTCACTCACTCACACACACACACAACCCCAGGGCTACCTGTGCCAGCACACGGCTCAGTCACTCACACACACACACACACACACAACCCTAGGGCTACCTGTGCCAGCACACGGCTCAGTCACACACACACACACACACACACACACACACACACACACACACACACACACACACACACACACACACACACACACACACACACACACACACACACACACACAACCCCAGGGCTACCTGTGCCAGCACACGGCTCAGTCACTCACACACACACACACACACACAACCCCAGGGATACCTGTGCCAGCACACGGCTCAGTCACTCACACACACACACACACACACACACAACCCCAGGGCTACCTGTGCCAGCACACGGCTCAGTCACTCAAACACAGAGATATAAGACAGGAGTGGTGTTTTATTCTACACCCGGCTCAGAGTGAGTTTTTCAGGCCATCTTCTTTGTGTCTTTTCACAGTAAATACAATGACCTCGTTGGATGTAATTGCTGCCATGACATCAGTGTGTGTGAATAACATAGGTGCTACTTGACATTATTCATCAACATGCCTTGTGCCTGGAACCAGCTCTTCATTTTGCCCCTCGGTCAATGGTGAAACCATGGCGCTATGATATCACCGGATATGTTATCCTCATTGATATGGTAAAGAGTATGGATCAGGTTTAAATGGCAACACACTGTGGCCTGTAGGTTCTGTGTCCTGTAGGTTATGTGTCCTCTCCCTGTCTCTGTCCCATGTTCACCTCCTGTCACCAGCGCTCACACACACACACAAACACACTCAGTGCCGTCCGGAAAGCGTCCAGCTTTACCTTTAAGTGCTGAGAATCACTGGGATAATTACAAAGCAATACACAGCCAGACACTCACTGGCTCGTTCACACAGGGAATTTGGCAGCTCTCGCTGAATTGATAGCCATTTAGCCCGTGGATAGTCATCTGTTTTAATGCATTAATTTTGTATTAACAGCACTGCCAAATGTAATGGTGGAAATTGGGGTATGATCATAATGGAGAGTGTGTGCGTGCCTGTCTCTGTGTGCCTGTCTCTGTGTGTGTGTGTGTGTGTGCGCACCTTAATTTCCACGTGTGTGTTTATGTGTGTGCATGTATTATACTGCTCCATTGGGGACCATTCTGTGGAATTACCGGCTTGTGTTGGCACTCTAGCTGCCTTCCACCCTTCCAGTAATACCCACGTCCATGTCACGTTGGCTCTCCTCTCTTCTCCTCTCTCAGCTACTGTTTTGGTTAAAGGTGTATTTTTACATCCCATTGAAGTGGATGTAAATGCAGGTGTATGCAGCACTCTGGGTGGGTGTTGTAACTGATCTGTCCTTATATTGCCCACTGAGAGGCCAGGGTGCAGTGTTAAGTTGCCAGAGAGATGATGTGGTGGCGCCCACACCGCCCCAGTCCCTCTCTACCTGTATGAGCACAGATCCCTGCTTCAACCTCCACAGAGAGAGGAGGTAGAGTACAGAGGCCTGGCTACAGAACAGCACACACATTCTGCCTCCCTCGCCCCATCCTTCTCCAGCACTCCATGCTCCCATTCTCTTATCCATGCTCGGCTAAAACTCCTGTCTCCTGTACGGCTGTCGTAAATTCCCAGCCAATTAAATGGAACTGAAGAGAAATTGAAGCCATGCGGCCTGTTGAGGAGGGGCTGACAGCCGTCCTCCAGCCTCCACCCAGCTCTGTAGCTCAGCTCCTCTCAGGGCCTCAGTGGGGTGCTTGGTGCTCAGGGGCCCCGGTGCAGGGCAGCCCAGGCAGCCTCCTCTCCTCTCCTTTGGAACGGCCAGGCCAGCTCCTCCCAGCTTTCTCTCCCAACATGACTTTTTAATTAAACCGCTGAATTCCTGCACTCCAGTTGGAGGTGATTTATCAGCTAGGGGCTTCATTGCAGGATCATAGGAAACAGACACAGGCCCTGTCTAATGCATTACTGTGTTTCACATCCAACGTTTGTGTGTACATGTGTGTGTGCTCCTAGATAGCATCACTAGACTCTCTCACATCTATAATGTTGATGGAATCCTGTGTGTTTGTGAGCGTGCGCATGCAGGGGGGTGTTTCAGAGAGCCCCTGTTCCCATGGGTAGTGTTTAATCCCGTTTCTCATATAGAGCTCCCACCTACAACTGGTCAGATGGACCAGTCCGGGGAGGGGGGTGCACTGCTGTGTTGGCCCTGTACTGATCAGGCCCCATATCTCTAACAACAGTCCTCCATCACCCCCACTCTCTGTTTGGTACGGCCCGGTGCTGTTTGAGTAAGTGTGGTTGTTAACACACTTACAGGTGTCTGTGGTCTGTAAGAGGTGGTGATACAGAGGGGATGAGGTCTGGTTTGGACTGAGTCGGGCCCTGCCTACAGCCCAGTCAGTTTGAGGTGATATACGGCCTGTTCTAGGCCAGGCAGTCTCAGGTTCACTCCTGCATAAATCCTGTCCTTTTTATGGGAAGCTGTAAAACTCCCAGGATTTTTTTTCTACCTCTTGAAACCAACTTTGAAGTTTAGGTCAGGTGTCGTCTGTTTTTTTTGTGTGAACTCACTGTCTCCTTTTTTGCAGCCTTGAGTCGTAATGCGGTAAGAAGTCCCTCTCGCTCCATTTTTTTTGTTCGACATCTGCTATGACTTTAAAACAGTGTGCCATTTCTCAGCTCAGCAATCACACAATGGATTTGGTGTTATCTACGAGTAAATCTGTCTGTCAGATTTCTCTGTACCTGAGCTCTGATGCAATATGTGTGGACGGAAGAGAAGGGGGGGGGAGAGGAGGAGGAGAAAGGGGGGAAACAGCTCGCACCAGCAGAATATCCAGCAGCACCTATTCAATGACATCATGGAGGGCTTCAAACGAGGCGAGGAGGGAGAGCACAGAGAGAGAGACAGACCCTTTTAGAATCACCTAATAATTATATTACACAGAGCTGTGGGGCTTGCAAAAAATAAAAACTCCCTACTTTTTCCTGGAAGCAGTGTCCTAATGTACGTTTAGGTGTAGAAGTGAGAAATATAAAACCAGGGAGAATGGAATACAATTGCCCAGAAAAGCCCATAGCGATATTACAATATTACCAGAAAATTAAACATTAGAAGAAAATATGGGAGTATTTCTGGGAACATCATATCGTTATGATTTTTTCTCAGCCCAGGCTGTCAACACCTGATTCAGATGTAATGTGGTTAAAAATCTAATGTTTCCATTGCTTTTGCATTTCCCAGCCATCTAAACATGTTGCCTCAATGCAGGGCAAGCCGGTTCAGGCTCCTCTTAATTAATCAATTCGTTTTTCCCGACCTTTGTCTAAGTGTGGGGGGTGGCCTGTATGAGAGATTAAGAGAGTCGTGGTGGGAGGCAGATTCAGGATAACAGCCATTTTTTCCTCTCTCTCAGTATGAAGCCACACATTCAAAATGAAGCCTGTTTCAAATAAAACCATACTGAAATGTAGCAATCTTTCTTATAATCTGCTTATGCTTGCATTGTGTATCCAAGTTATTTTTATTTCAGTGTTCACATGATATGACGAATTGCAGTAGCAATAGTCTTGGATAGGATTAATAATTACCTATCAAATTGTATCTCCACTAAGCTCCAATTGCCTTATTTTTGTTGCCTATACATGCAAATCTCAAAAGCTTTCAAAGCCATGCATGGAAAACCCGGCCATTGTTACAAATAAATCACCATTTTTACATGTATTTATTATCCTGGCAGTTTTTAATGGAGCATTAATGATGGACGGAAAGTACATTTATTTGGATTCATTATCTGATCTAGTCCTCATCTGGCAGTGAAGTGTTTGTTGTTTTCAGCCCATTCACCCATTCAGCCACTGAATCTCACAAGAGACTAGGCCATGAAGATTAGAATAGAAAGAAACATCTTGTGATGATTGACATTGATTGCAGCCCCAGAAATCCACAGCTAGACTCCAGAGTGGGCCGTATGAACAGAACATGACAGGCGTGAGAACAGTGGCCATACTGAGTCTGGCCCTTCCATTGTAAACATGAAATGATCAGGGCCCTGCTTTATAGGATAATTATCAATACCTCTGCCGATCCCCTAGTCAGGGCCATATTGTGTTGGCATTGTGCCATTGATTAGGCCTTGTAGGGGGTAATTAGTGTGTGGGTCCATGGTGTGGTGTTGGGAGAGATGGTGTCACTGTGCTGTGTGGGGCACGTTGTGTGTCATTATAGGGTGTGTGTTGGGTGTGCGGTACAGTGGAGTTGGAGTGTCAGTGTGGGGCACTTAGAGGAAATGTTGGGGTTGATAGGTCAATACAGTCTCTGTCCCCTGAAGGTCACTACCCTGTTGAGGAATGTTCTAGTTAGTTTCAGAATGTGGTGTGTGTGTCCCCCCTCTCTCTCTCCGCGTTCCCTCTCTCTCCCTGGTGCTTGCTGTGATAGGGACGATTTGACTGGCCCTGATCAATATTTAGCATCCCATGCATGAAAAGGCAGATGTTTGGAGTTTCCTTCTCAGAGACGAGAGGCTTCTCTTGAGTGAAAAGGATCAATGCTCCCTTCCGTCTGCCAGGTCTGTGGTGCTGCGGTCCTCTGAGGGGTGCGTGATGTGTGTCTCTCGACCCCACGCCTGGGCCCCTGAGACCAGCCCGGCTCCCACCCCTCTCTTCTCCTGTCCTGTTAGTCCACAGACAGATACAGCCAGACACAGAGAGAGATACAGGGCTCAGTCCAAACAGAACAGTGTGGAAGAGGGCTGGGTGTTAAACAACAGGGCTGTGATTGGTAATTGATTTGTTCATTTGCGAACTGTGTGAGTGAAAGTGAGTCAGTGGTGCCTGGCTAGCTGTCTGCCGTCAGTTAAAAGCCCTTTCTCTCTCTCTCTCTCTCTCTCTCTCTCTCTCTCTCTCTCTCTCTCTCTCTCTCTCTCTCTCGCTCTCCTCCCATAGCACCTGCAGCATCAGGAGAACGCGGTGGAGGGAGATGCCTGCTACTACCACTGTGTGCTGTGTAACTACTCCACCAAGGCCAAGCTCAACCTGGTCCAGCATGTGCGCTCCATGAAGCACCAGCGCAGCGAGAGCCTGAGGAAGCTCCAACTCCTGCAGAAGGGCCTGCCTGAGGATGAGGAGGAGCTCAGCTCCATCTTCACCATCCGCAAGTGTCCGTCTGCTGATACAGGTAAGATATAGAGCAGGAGGACTTACTCTCCACTATATTTTACAATGGGAGGACATACTCTCCACTATATTCTATAATGGGAGGACTTACTCTCCACTATATTTTACAATGGGAGGACTTACTCTCCACTATATTTTACAATGGGAGGACATACTCTCTACTATATTCTATAATGGGAGGACTTACTCTCTACTATATTTTACAATGGGAGGACTTACTCTCCACTATATTTTACAATGGGAGGACATACTCTCTACTATATTCTATAATGGGAGGACTTACTCTCCACTATATTTTACAATGGGAGGACATACTCTCCACTATATTCTATAATGGGAGGACTTACTCTCCACTATATTTTACAATGGGAGGACTTACTCTCCACTATATTTTACAATGGGAGGACATACTCTCTACTATATTCTATAATGGGAGGACTTACTCTCTACTATATTTTACAATGGGAGGACTTACTCTCTACTATATTCTATAATGGGAGGACTTACTCTACTATATTTTACAATGGGAGGATATACTCTCTACTATATTCTATAATGGGAGGACTTACTCTCTACTATATTCTACAATGGGAGGACTTACTCTCTACTATATTTTACAATGGGAGGACTTACTCTCTACTATATTCTATAATGGGAGGACTTACTCTCTACTATATTTTACAATGGGAGGACTTACTCTACTATATTTTACAATGGGAGGATATACTCTCTACTATATTCTATAATGGGAGGACTTACTCTCTACTATATTCTACAATGGGAGGACTTACTCTCTACTATATTTTACAATGGGAGGACTTACTCTCTACTATATTCTACAATGGGAGGACTTACTCTCTACTATATTTTACAATGGCAGGACTTACTCTCTACTATATTTTACAATGGGAGGACTTGTTCTCTACTATATTTTACAATGGGAGGACTTACTCTCTACTATATTCTATAATGGGAGGACTTACTCTCTACTATATTTTACAATGGGAGGACTTACTCTCTACTATATTTTACAATGGGAGGACTTACTCTCTACTATATTTTACAATGGGAGGACATACTCTCTACTATATTTTACAATGGGAGGACTTACTCTCTACTATATTTTACAATGGGAGGACTTACTCTCTACTATATTTTACAATGGGAGGACTTACTCTCTACTATATTCTATAATGGGAGGACTTACTCTCTACTATATTTTACAATGGGAGGACTTACTCTCTACTATATTCTATAATGGGAGGCCTTACTCTCTACTATATTCTATAATGGGAGGACTTACTCTCTACTATATTTTACAATGGGAGGACTTGCTCTCTACTATATTCTATAATAGGAGGACTTACTCTCCACTATATTTTCCAATGGGAGGACTTACTCTCTACTATATTCTATAATGGGAGGACTTACTCTCCACTATATTTTACAATGGGAGGACTTACTATCTACTATATTTCACCATGGGAGGACATACTCTCTACTATATTCTATAATGGGAGGACTTACTCTCCACTATTTTACAATGGGAGGACTTACTCTCCACTATATTTTACAATGGGAGGACTTACTCTCTACTATATTCTATAATGGGAGGACTTACTCTCTACTATATTTTACAATGGGAGGACTTACTCTCTACTATATTCTATAATGGGAGGACTTACTCTCTACTATATTTTACAATGGGAGGACTTACTCTCTACTATTTTTTACAATGGGAGGACTTACTCTCTACTATATTTTACAATGGGAGGACTTACTCTCTACTATATTTTACAATGGGAGGACTTACTCTCCACTATATTTTACAATGGGAGGACTTCCTCTCCACTATATTTTACAATGGGAGGACTTACTCTCTACTATATTTTACAATGGGAGGACTTACTCTCTACTATATTTTACAATGGCAGGACTTACTCTCTACTATATTCTACAATGGGAGGACATACTCTCTACTATATTCTACAATGGGAGGACTTACTCTCTACTATATTTTACAATGGGAGGACTTACTCTCTACTATATTCTACAATGGGAGGACATACTCTCTACTATATTCTACAATGGGAGGACTTACTCTCTACTATATTTTACAATGGGAGGACTTACTCTCTACTATATTTTACAATGGGAGGACTTACTCTCTACTATATTTTACAATGGGAGGACTTACTCTCTACTATATTTTACAATGGGAGGACTTACGCTCTACTATATTCTACAATGGGGGGACATACTCTCTACTATATTCTACAATGGGAGGACTTACTCTCTACTATATTTTACAATGGGAGGACTTACTCTCTACTATATTTTACAATGGGAGGACTTACTCTCTACTATATTCTACAATGGGAGGACATACTCTCTACTATATTCTACAATGGGAGGACTTACTCTCTACTATATTTTACAATGGGAGGACTTACTCTCTACTATATTCTACAATGGGAGGACATACTCTCTACTATATTCTACAATGGGAGGACTTACTCTCTACTATATTTTACAATGGGAGGACTTACTCTCTACTATATTTTACAATGGGAGGACTTACTCTCTACTATATTTTACAATGGGAGGACTTACTCTCTACTATATTTTACAATGGGAGGACTTACGCTCTACTATATTCTACAATGGGAGGACATACTCTCTACTATATTCTACAATGGGAGGACTTACTCTCTACTATATTTTACAATGGGAGGACTTACTCTCTACTATATTTTACAATGGCAGGACTTACTCTCTACTATATTCTACAATGGGAGGACATACTCTCTACTATATTCTACAATGGGAGGACTTACTCTCTACTATATTTTACAATGGGAGGACTTACTCTCTACTATATTTTACAATGGGAGGACTTACTCTCTACTATATTTTACAATGGGAGGACATACTCTCTACTATATTTTACAATGGGAGGAGTTACTCTCTACTATATTTTACAATGGGAGGACTTACTCTCTACTATATTCTACAATGGGAGGACATACTCTCTACTATATTCTATAATGGGAGGAATTACTCTCTACTATATTTTACAAGGGGATACAGACACACTCACCAGCTACTGGCTGTACCTGTAGCTGCTTCATAATACTTCACACAGGGACTAAAGAGGGCTTTATTTTATGTCCTTTGCGGTGTAGATATGAGCAGCAGTGCTTATGTTAATTATCAAAGATAATTTGATTACTTTCATGGAACCAGCCACCTTTAGACAGTGACTGTGCTGCTGTTGCTGTTATTATTTTCCCTGCAAGGGAAATGTAATCAAAAACATACTGATAAACTGATTTTAAAAAGAAAGTGGTTCAAATGTGAGTAAGTGTCTGTGCCGTATCGTATTCAAACAAGACAAACAGTTCCCAATGCCACTGAGTCTGTGCTATGATATTGATATAAGCAGGTAAAACGATTATAAAATGGTGGACAATATATTTTCTTTGGCACCTCAGATTCAAAATACAGCGTGCTCTAGATTGTTTTACTTTTGCTGGGACACAGTGCATATCTAACAGGAAAGCCACCTGTCCTCTGTAACTCCTCCCACACAGGTAGAAGGCAGGAAGTAGCTACTGTGCCCCTGTTCTGTCAGGCACAAACCCTACACTCTACGTTTATTTATGTATTTTTAGTTCAGAGTAGTGCATGTATTCAGAAAATGTATATTCACATCTTTTTTCCTCGTCATAACTAAATGAACTGTAACTAATTATTTCTGAATGCAGCCTTTTTCCTATATATGCACAATTCAGTTGGATGCTTTCTGAGAAATAATACTAATAATTCTGAGATCAGGCCGTGCCTGCAGTGAATGGAGCGACAGGGCCTTGCTGTTCAGCCAATAAAGACACATTCAGAGATGCCATCAGGCCGGAGGTAGGAGGAGCAAAGCAGCAATAACAGATACACCCACAGCAGCAGCAGTCAAAGGCACAAACAAAAGCCAGGATTGGTTGTTTGTTAGGGGCCGATTAAAAAGGAGTGAGCTGCGGTCAATTAACACTGTGTCTTAGCACAGATTTGGTTTTCTAATCACTTTAACTTCTGCACCCTGACAATGGGCCTCCATTGTGTGTACCCCCGCAGAGTGCCGTCACTGCCCTCCCTCACACTCACTCTGTGTGTTGTTATGTAAAAAAAAGTCTGGGCCTCTGAAAACGCTTTGTTCCAAGGAGGCAGGGATAATGAAGCCAGAGGCCGGGAAATTGCGCAAAAGGCAGTCACAGATCTGAGGCAAATCATTAGAGAACACATTTAGACGAGCAATTAAGGACAATTAAGCTTTCTGCTTACTGCACTCCAAATATGTTAATGACTACAGTACAGTGGACAAGTGAACATGTAAAAGCAAGAGGAAGCCCACTTAGGTTAAAAGGGGGGGGGGGATTTTGTGTTAGAGGAAGGAGGGGGGCTGCGGTGTGGTTCACAAACAAGTCTCTTTTTCTATTTTTTTGGTTGAGGTTCTGTTTATTTATATATCTTCTTTCCTAACGTTTGATGTGTGTTAATGGATAACCATGTTTGTAAGAAACTGAATGAGGCTAGCTGTAGGTTAGGTAATGGGCTCCTGCACGGGGGTGGTGTGGGCAGAGCAACACACACACACACACACACACACACACACACACACACACACACACACACACACACACACACACACACACACACACTGTACACATACGCTGGGGGTGCTCCCTCCAGCCCCCCTTCAGAGATACATCAAACTACAGTCTTCCAGACCACATTATCCCACAGTAAACACACGACAAACACTACAAGATGGTGGATAAAAAACGTTCTACTCTGTGATAATTGTTCAGGCCGCTAGTGGGGTTTAGTTCAAGGTTAATGCCTGCATGAAGTGTGTACTTTTAAGATGACTTGATTGCCTTGCTGTCAGGTCCTTCAGTTGATTAATTTAATCACCTCATCTTTTCCCAAAAGTAATTCAGCTACTTTTGATCTGAGAGGTTGAGAAATAGAACGGGAGGGTTGTTAGGAATTAGATCACTAGGTTCGGCTGATTGTAACACACTGATGAAAGGCAAGGGGAGTTCATTGGAAATGTATCACAAGGTCAAAGGGTGGAATTGATGTGTACAAGACGTTGTTTTATCAAGACATCCAGAGATCATTATGATCCGGTACTTTAACCGTAAGCAATAGAGATCTCCTAATGTCTCTCCCAGTCCCTATCCTGTGTTAGTGACTCTGTTAGCGGCTATGCATCATGCTAAGAGCCGTTGTTGTCATGCTCCTGAACAGTCTGGCATCCTGGGACTTTAGAAAGCCAGAGGATCCTTTAATAGCCTGTGACAGAGCTCTGCGAGGCTCAGTGCTGAAGGCCTGTTTGATTGTGTTACAAAGTCAGGCTCTGCTCGCTCCCACCTTACAGGCCAGCGGACACTCTCTGCCAGGAAAAGACTGGGCGCAGACCAAGAGCGTCTGGAACGGACGCCACCTCCCCTTTAAGAGCCAGGGCAAAGTTTTCCCTCTCTCCCTCGCCCTTTCTTTTTTCCTTTATATATAGTTTTTAAAGGTCCGTTAAATGAAATGAAGTGTGTAATAAAGAATGTCAGCCTTTTCTCGCTCTCCTACCCCCCCCCCCTTCGGGCACCTTGATCGAATTACGCTGATAATGAACATACCTTTTCATCAGCGAGAATGAACTGTTGTGAATTCCTAGACTCCTCCCCCCTTCTGCCAAACTACCGCTTCACCTCCTAATGCCTTGTCCCAGCACCAGTGAATGACCCAGTCCCCCACCCCCTTTAGAGCTGAACCATTCCCTCCTGGTGTAATATTTAATTTCCTCCCCGCTAGCTCTTCGGAGGCGCAGGACCCTTTCTTGTGGTCGAGGCACAGTTGCTAAAGTGGTGGAAGGTTCCCCTGCTTGTTAAAACAAAGCTGACCCTGGATTTCTGGGTCAGCTAGGCAGTAATTCCCCTGACTGCTGCTGGGCTTGGAGCGCTGCTCTGTTGGTGTTAGGTGCTGGGCTACTAGTCTCCACAGGAGCTAGCTAGGAACTAGGCTTCCCCCAATCAGCAGCCTCCAATCAGCAGCCCTAGGAGCCCTGACCACTGTATCAAAGACCAGAGTGACGTCATAAAGGACAGATGACAACACAAGAAGGCTTGTCTCTGCAAACAGATGCAGGCAGCACAGAGACTAGGACAGTGTTTGCAAGGTGTGTAATCACACATGCACTCACACAGCAAGCCTTGCTGGGTGGGTGGAATCTGAAGGCCAGAGGTTTTTAGTGCCATGTCTCCCCTCTGTCAATGGAGAGTGCTGCTAAGGCGGCAGAGATGAATTTCCCATCCAATTAGACCAACGCTGGGATAAAAAGCAGCCATTGTTTTTAATTCCTGCCCCTTCTCTGAAAATTTGCTGCTTAAGCACGTTCCTCTGTGGATCTGCCTCCATTTGTCTTATTTAACCCTTTCTCTGGCTGGCCGGGGGGGGGGGGGGGGGGGGGGGGGGACAAAGGAGGCCTCAGAGGGACCCCAGCCACACCCACACCCAGCCACACAGCTGCCCTGTCCCTGGGTGGAGAGGCCACAGAGCACAGCCCGCTGTTGCCCTGTACTAACACACTGCACACAGCCCAGACACCGACACCTCACTGGATACACTAGCAGAGAGAGGGAGGGGAGAAGAGACGAGAGGAGAAACTCTTGTTCCAGGTATGTGTGTGTGGGTTTTTAGTGTGTGTATGGGGACTGATAGCTAGTGTGATACTCTGGCATTGGATGACACTATTTCTTATGAGTGATGTTCACCAGGGCATATAACTCACTGACACATTGGGGTTTCTCATTTCATAACAGTTAATGGACTAAAGTTATTTTTTGAGCACTGAACAGAATGAGATCATGCCTTTTAAAAAGGGCAAAGTTAAATAGTTATTGCATGGTGGGTGCCCTTCTGCCCGTGACTAGGGTCCTAGTGAAGGTGTGGTGGAGTGGAGCAGGCCACAGATATGGAGGGAAGCAGTGTGTGTGTGTGTTTCACAGAGGGAGCCTGTGGTGTGTGCCTGCACTTGTGTGTGTGCCTGCACTTGTGTGTGTGTGTGTGTGTGTGTGTGTGTGTGTGTGTGTGTGTGTGTGTGTGTGTGTGTGTGTGTGTGTGTGTGTGTGTGTGTGTGTGTGTGTGTGTGTGTGTGTGCGGAGGAGGCTGAGAAGGAGAACAAACAGGGCTGACGGTGTGGATTAGCCCCTGCTGTAAATCTGCCTCAGTCACAGATGGCAGGCCCTTGATCACTGGTCTGTGACGGCTTGGCTCTCATCGCAGGAGGAAATCCCTGTCTGTGAGGTGGCTGGGAGGGAGGCTGGGGCCGGGGCCCATCAGAGCAGCCTCCACTCATTGTCTCCAGTCTCTCAGGACACAGGGGCCTGCCTGGTCAGTCAGGGGTGTAGCATTAGTCAGGGGGGGTATAGAGCGGTGACGGGTGGGCTGGATAGTGACACTGCTGTAGCCATGGTAAAAACCCTACCAGCAGAGCTTGCTACTCAGGTCTCTAACCAGGAAGCGCAGTAACAAGAGCCTGGCTGGCACATCCCAGTGGGTGTGGCCTAGCGAGTGGGCAGAGGAGCATGCAGGCTGTTTGCATGGGCAAATGGAAATGAGGCATAAAGATGCGTGGAATTACTGCATACTGGCGGAATCCAATTTGAAACCCGCTGCTTGTTTCACTAAAAGGGTTGTGCTTCCAGGGTCACACACTTAATAGCAAACCCTGTCCTGACAACAGAGGCATCCCTCTTATCCCCACGCACCTCTCTCTCTTTCCGTCTCATACATAATTCCATGGTCCCAAAAAAGCTGGCAAAGAGCTTTGTGCCTAAAAAAATTTGCTAATAAGGCAAATACCAGATCCTCACTCATCTTCTGGGGCCCCTAGCTCTCTGGCAGCCATTACGGAGGCTCTTGGACAGCTGACAGGATATGTCAACAGTGGGGGGGGGGGGGGGGGGGGGGGAAATGGTGGGCTTTAAAACTATCCTCACCTAAACTGGGTTGGAATATCTCACGCTCATGCAGTATAGAAGCCAGGTCCTCTCCCTTCCTCTCGCCCCCTGCCTGCCCCTGAGAGCTGCACATTAGCTGGGCTTTGAGCTTTACCTTCTCCAGCTCCCACAGTGTTCCTGAAGGAGCGGGTCCTGTGGTGGGGCTGTGAGAGCAGAAGCCAGGGGAAAGCAGGGGTGAGCCTGGCCACACTCCGATGGAGTTGCAGGTGTGGCATGCAGCACAGCTCCCTCCCACAGACAGGAGGAGCACAGGAGACGGACAGCAGCCATCCCTGGAATGTCATCCTTTTTTCATGCTTGTTAAAATGCTACGTAAACCTTCCCAGAAACAGGATATTGTAGCCCCTAACCACCAGCCCCTTCTTCCACGCCATATTATGTCCAATCTGAAATTGACTTTGCTGTATGCTGTTTTAATAAAGGCTATTATTGCGGTGATGCAGAGTGGAGATGAGGTCTGGGCGAGGGTGGGTGAGGAGGGTTAGTAGGGTGAGGAGGGGCCCCAGTAGGGCCCGGGGCCCAGTGCCCAGTCTGGCTCTTGTCAGACGGCTGGCCTCTAATCCAGGACCCAGGGGCACAGGGAGCAGAGGAAATTGTTTGCTGTCCGCAGAACGTGGCAGGAATTTCATAAATACATTAGCTTTCATTTTGAAAAAACAAAACTAGCCTTTTATTAAAAAAAAAAAAAGCTGAAATAATGACTTTATAGACTTTCCAGTTGTGCACATTACACAGTTGCACTCATATGGCCCTGCTGTCCAAACTCGCACAAGGAAGTATTTTCTTTCCCTCTGGTTTATAGATGCCTCTGTATATATTCTACTGCTGGCTCATCCTGCAATAGCAAATTGACCAGAAAGCCACAATCCTATTTTGGGATAGACTATGAATCAAAACGTCCTGTGTCCATATTCATTCTTCCTGCATTTCATGACTGTACCCCAGAGCACTAAGCACTGGGCTGGATGGCACTGACCACTGGCTGCACTGTCTCAGCCTCTCTCTGCCTGGCAGGTGAACAAAGACTGGCCCACTGTGTGTCTGTCAGTCAACCCAATAGATGGCCTATGGAGTAGAGCACTAGGCTTTAGGGGGAAGAGAGAAACAGAGAGGGATAGTGAGAGGAGGCCAAGTGACGGGTGAACTCAGAAACTACAAAGATATTTTATTCAAAAACAAAGTTTAGACAAAATGTCTACTTTTCAGCCTGAACTTTTAACATGAAAAGTTTAGCATAATCAGATTTCTACATAGATACACTATTGAGTTTGTTCACTATGTGTGCTGTGCTCTGTGTGGGCTTTTCAGCATCAGGGATGGCACATGGGTGTAAACCTGAACTGGATTTTATGTTGCACACACTCATAAAGGAGTGCACACATAGGTGTCCACACACACAGAGTTAGCGGGTGTGTGGGTGAGAGAGGCCCTCGCTCCCTGTCATCGAGCCCGTTTTCAGGCCTTTATTTCAGCCGCCGACGAGGTGCGTCGCCGTCAGCAGAGAGGAGACAGGCAGCGCATTATAATATTGGTTTCCCTCGCTCCCGTCATTACCAGATGCTCTCCTTGAAAGCTGATCCAAAAGATAGACAGTCCATCAGGAGACAGTCTTCTCATTTTTACTTACTAACCGTGTTAATGAGTTCTATTTCCAGGCCCTGAGGCGTTGCTGCTGCATGTGTGAGCAGAGGTGGGGAGCAGCGATTTAGGGTGCTGGGTTGCACACTCCGTAGGGGTCTGTGGGGGGTAGCCCTGCTTGCCTTCCTGTCACTCAGCGAGAGAGTGACCACAGACACTCCTGTGGGCCTGTCAGTCTGGCTTGAGGGCACAGAGGGTTGCTGGCTCTGTGGTGGCAGAAAGGGGAACTGAGAATAGATGCGCTGACGTACAGAGAATGGCTCTGATGGGTTTGATTAAACCAGCAGCAGCAACAGTGTCAGACAGGAAGCAGAAGAGGAGAAGAGGAAAAGTGCTTTGTGAGAGAAGTGAGTTCATGTTCATTGTATCATTTCTGATAGTGTGAAAAGAATATATGAGTTTTTAGTGACTAGGTTATTATGAGTTTAGTCAAGGTGAATGTTTATAGGATTCTACTGCAGCGTCTTTGCAGATGTGCAACATGGCTGGCTGTTGTTCCACTAGTGCAGACAGCGGCTTGGCAGCCATCTTGGTTTATTTAGAGGAAATGCTGTAATGTAAGTGTATCACAGTCAGTTCCCCAGTGTGACTCATTTCACTGGCTCTGTAATCACACTACACCAATAACACCAAGTGTTCTATATAAATCCCATCCAATCAAAGCTCTGTATTAGGCCATCCTGGATAGCACACATAGGCACATCCATAAATCCATCACAGCCTAACATTTGATCGCTATACGATACGTCTGTAATGTGGCTACCTCTCCTGCCGATCACTAGCACTTGTAACTTTTTATTTGACATCAGCAGATAAGTTTTCTTTGTAGCTTACTTGGACTTCCCCCAAGACACACATTTTGATCTCACGCCCAGTAGGCCCTTGTTCGGATACATTTGCTATTGATTGCGCTGTTTGTTTATGTCAGGTATTCTGGGAACAAGAACCAATACATTCTTAAACGCCGTTAGATCGCTTTATTTGTTGCTATGTTTTGGTGTTGCGAGACCAAGCAGTTCACTCACTGTCAGAATCAAGGCAGCTCAATTTGACCATAGGCAACATGAGAGAGTGGAGAAGTTTGGGAAGTTTAGAATGGAGGCAGGGAAAGCTTTATTTCGTCTTTTTTAATAAGGCCTGTTTGTCCCCCCAGAGAGCACTGGCAGATCAAAGGCCATGATCTTTGCTCTGGATGAGTTCAGTCTCAGCTCAGCAGCCCTGACTCTCCCAGCTTCTCCCAGCCTGACAGCAGAACAAAACCAGGGAGTAAAGAATTCCCTCTCCAGCAGCCAATCTGCCCTCACACTCTGAAGGCTCCATTACAATAAAGGCAGATGAAACAAACACTGGCTGAAAGCAAGAGATGATTCATTATCTGTCCCGTGATAGATGTGAATGACTGGCGGAGAGAACCACTGTGGTGTCTGATTGTGTGTTTGTGTTTTACACACCATACCCACTCTCTCTCTCTGACACACACATACAGCGTTGTGTATGTGTGTTGGCGTCATAGCCTTGTGCTGTCTGTCCCTCCACTTCATCAATTAATAGCAGCCAGGCAGATGGCAGTGATGAGAGAGGAGCAGGAATAATTCAATAGTGAACCCTGCAACCTTTACCTGTGGGCCTGCAGGCCTGCCATTGATTCAGCCTGCATCTGATTATTCAGGAGAGAGGGAGGGTATGGATGAGTGAGGAGAAAAATACATGGGGAAATATGAGTTGGTGAGAGAGAGAGAGAGAGAGAGAGAGAGAGAGAGTCCAGGTTTGTGATGGTTGTGACATTAGTACGATCTATCAGCAGTCCGTAGGGGGGAGCAGGTGTTTGGCTCAGCTCGGGATGTCTCCTGTTACCCCCGGCAACCATCATCACATTTCTCCCCACAGGGATAGGCTGGGTATCAACAGTACAGAGACAGGGATTCTCACACTGTCCCCCCGGCCTCAAAGGACCACTCTGGCCTCACCTATACACCACCCGCACTGGGCAGGCTATTGATCACAGCACATCTTCAGCTCCTGGCCCAGTGTCTGCATACTGCAGGGGAATCTCCCTGCCCACCTCAAACAAAGTGTTAACATTGGCCCTAATAGAGGATTCATGTTTAGATGCAGAGTGTTGTGGGGTAATGTGGTGGTGCTCTGTGGCTGCTGATTGGACAGCAGTTTCCGTGTGATGGCCTGTTTGTTAAAGAAGGGCCGGAGTCTGGATTTTGAAGTCAGTCGTGCCCATGGCCTGGGCTGGGTGGAAGTCTGGCTGACTCTATTTAACCAGATGTGAGGCCCTTTTTCTGCCCAGTGACGATCCAAGACAAGATGGTATTTGTTTTTGACAAACTGGGACATTCCTGCTGTTTGACTGGGCTAGATTTATGGCATCCCTCCTGGTCCGGTGGAAGGCATAGCCCTCACACTGTCTCTTTGTCTGGTTGGGCCCGCTGCCTTGTCACTGCTATTTTATTAGCTGCTACTAGACAGATTCACCCACAAGCCTGTTTAGATGGGCCAGAGGAGGCCGCCCGGGCCCACTGATGGATGGTATTTAAAGTGCAGAAACTCCCAGAAAAATGACTATTGCGTATTATTTTAGTGCAGTCTGGGCGCGGGCCCCTCAGACAGGGCGGGGCGGTGGAGAGGAGATTCACCAGTCATTAGAGCAGAAGCACTGCATCAAAGACATAGCTCTCATCTGAGGGATTATATCTGCTTCTTAAACGTGTTGTATTATGTGTCTTGGCCATCCCCTCGACCTGGTGTCTGTTTACATTACAGTATGCAGGGCACAGCCACTGAGTCAAAGGCCTGCCTCTCAAACACTACCCAGAATGAATATGGCCAAGAAGACAAGTGTGTTTCTCTCTGTTGTGTCACTCATGGGTTTCAGATTAAAGCACTGCATTTCCTCGTGAAATAGTGCCTCGTTTATGCTCATGAGTAGAAATAACTCAGATAAAAGCATGGGCAAATCTGTTTTCTGAATTTCCTATTGTCTTTGTTTCACACATTGCCTATAAAATGGTTACTGCATATGCAATCATTGCCTGTTGATTTCCAATCCCTGCAGCAGTTTATAAGGGCTTTTTCCTTTTTTATTGTTCTGGGATTTTTGGCATGGTTATTTGTTGAGCCCTCAGAGTTCTGTAAAGCATATTCTTTCATTTAAAAATGAATTTGGAAGACACAAAGATGGGAGTGAGAGAGGAAAATATGTTGGAAGGCAGCAGAAAAACCACCCTGACCAATTTGAACCATTAAGATGAATAATCCACTGTTAAGAAAGCAAGCAAAGGTCAATTTTCACGCTACCTGCTCAGTAAGCATACAGGAGAGCCCGGCGTATCGAGTCGATTCAGCCACGCTGCACAGTCAAGAGGAAAGGACACGCAATTCAGGCCCACTTTAGAGTTGTGCCGCTATGTTAGACCAAGTGCTGCTATAAAAAGATTTTAGCCTCGCTCACTCAGGCTGATGGTCTCATGCACTTGTTTTTGAAGTTTTAATGCTCTCCCTACCGTGATAAATGTAGACTTGGATGACCAGTTTAGAACTAGTTTATTAACTTGGCCCCAAAAAAGACAATATTTGCCTTTATATAAGTCCTTGGTCTGAGATTCAGAATGCACAACAACAGCCTTATTCAGAGGCATAAGGTACAGGATAAACCCACAGCATCCAGAAAGAGTCTGGGCCTTTAGCCAGTGTTCCCACAGCCGGTGTCAATGCAGGTGAGAGCAACCTCTGTCTATTCAGGAGCAGGTTAGACAGTGCTGTAACACATTGATGATGATGTAGATGCAGAGAGAGAGAGAGAGCAGAGAGGTCAGTGTGCAGCAGGAAGCATAGCCCAGTGCACCAGACAGGCTAAAGGCCTCTCCTCTCCCCAGGCCCCACAGCCCTCTGTAGGGGATGGAGCTGGTACTGCTCCCCTGTGTGACTCCTATTAGAAATGGAGGGGGATTACACTGTAGCGTCTAAGGTCTGTGGTCATCTGAATTTTAAAACAGGGACTAATGGTGTCTGAGAAGGGTGGCGTGGCACTCAGGGAGTTGTATTAACATCCAGGTCCTTGTCACTCTTCCCTGTTCCCTTAATGAACCACGGATAGGGAACTGTGTTGGAAATGACAGGCAAGTCAATGGCTATTAAACAGCCAGCACACACAGTTAAAATAACTAGACTAGAGAAACCCTGCTGTAGAGAGATGGAAGGGGCTAACCCCAAGCAAGAGCAGCCTGTTTGTTTGGAGATAATATGTACACATCTGCAACAGTTTGGGAGCTAGATAATGTACTTAGTTCCTGTTGGGCTGTGTGAAATCTCATTTCAGAGGACCTGGTGAGAAAAAAAAGCATGATTATGGGGTGTGTTTTGGAAATGAGTGTCTCTCTCGTGTATATGTTGAATATCTCAGGCACGTGGGAAGGTTGAGACGGGGCACATATTTGGGGGCGAGAAGCAGTATGGCGTTACAGTGGCGGTGTCTGAATGGACGGTGCAGGTCACTGTCAATCAGCCAGACGGAGCGCTAATCTGCCGTTTGTTTGGTTTCCTCTGGTCCTCTGTCAACGGGGCCCAATATGGCAGGGGGAATTGGGGAAAATGGACCGTGTTTTTGTCATGTAAAACGGGGCGAGAAAATCTAATTGGGTGGGGGAGAGAGAACGATGTCTTCTTTGTTTAAGGGCCTTCCGCAGTCACTTTCCAGGCCCCATTGTGAGTGGCCCACAATAGTATTAATGTGTGCTCCTGGCCTGAGCTCTTCCTTTCTGTTGCTCTCTGTGCAGTCAGCTCCTGTCCGTTCCACTCTGTCTCCACGCTTCACCTCCACGCTCCAACAGCGCTGAGGACGGGGCACAGAGAGACCCCTCCACCACTACTACCCTTTTCCCAATCCCATATACCCCCCCCCCCACCACCACCACCACCACAGCCTTTACCCTGCCCGCCTGCCCCGTTTCCTTATTCCAGACCATTAAAAATAAAGAAATTGAGAAAATTCCGTTTCCCGCCTCCGGAAAAGTATCTTTACATTTCCTGGTACATGTTATCTGATTTCAAGAATTCTGTCATTTAATGAGAAATGATTGGAAATGATTGCTCAGTAAGTTAAGAGTCAGTACTTGCCATGAGGGGTGACCAAATTCACCATGAAAGATGTGTGTCTTCATCAAAAAGAAGAAAATACTTTCAATTCCTAACATCATGAGAATACTGAGAGGTTGCTTGGGATACATTACTACTTAGAAGTTGTTACTTCAGCCTACCTGCCAATACAACATATTAGTAAACATAGTTCATTGGAATGTTTCTCTATTGTAGTGTAGAGAGGGCAGAAACATGTGTAGTTGTTGTTGTGTGTAATCGACCCAAACTGTTGGGTGACATTGTACCTGATTGTCAACAGGCAGGTTTGGAGTGCACCCCTGCACTTACTGTGATTTCTCTCAAGTGTGATGGTGGTTAGTCTTCTTTCATCTAAAGATAGGAACCGTCTTTAAATTAGCCCTTGAGCCTCACTACAAAGAAGTGCACTTAACGCTTATGTGAGTCCCAATACAAATCCCCTGTGATTGGTGACTTGTCTACCTTTTTCATTTTGTGGCATTATCATATTCTAATACACTAAACCAAATCTAATAGCAAAAATAATAATAATACAAACCTGTGTTAATATAATATTTCTTGATACAAAAGCATAGCTGGGGGCAGGCAGACATGTGAGCTTGGTGAGTGGCACCACCCCCAACACTGTCCATGTGCAAATTGAATAACGACTAACCTCGTCATATTTAGTGCACTATTAATGGCCCTGTGCCTTGTGAAGGTGTAATCATGCGTGATAAAAACCGGGCTGAAGTTACTAAGCTACGAGCTCTCTTGTGTGCATTAAAGTGTCCTTTTTTTGTTGCAAAGGTCATTCATAACTTGGTCGCGCCGTTGATGTACAGTGAGAGATATTGATTGATTAATGCATAAAGTGCTCGGAATCCATTTGGCTCTGTGAAAGGGAATGGGAGAGAAGACTTGCTCTCTCCCCCTCTCTCTCTCTCCCCCTCTCTCTCTCCCCCCCTCTCTCTCCCCCCTCTCTCACTCACTCTCTATATTTTCACCTCTCCCCCCATTGTTCGAAGGGCATAATTTTTCGCCGGCTAAGTTTAAGGGACAAAAGCCCCGGATTCTGCCAAGTAATGCATTCAAAGGAACATTGATTCTCATCAGTGTCAGTTGAATTACTCTCAAAGGCTTGACAAGGAGTTGCTCTTATATTAGCCTGTCTCTTCTCCTGCCCCCAAAAGAATGTGTTGCTGCAAGGAGAGTTAGCTCGCAGTCCACCCCATCTCCAAGAACACAAGAAGATAATGTTTTATCTCCAAGTACAGAAAAGTTGTATTATCTTTATACTCTGAACTTTTCTGCAATGTTAACTCATTTAGTTAGATGGAGGATTGCCTGGCACAGTCACGTTCTCTCTCTCTGCCGATCCTCATTGTGATCATTGAGCCTTCCATTCATATGCAGTATACCAGTCATTGGTCATGTGTGGTTAATATTGGTGATGTCACAGGGTGTATTTTGCTGGGTTTAACCCTACCACGCTGTGTCTCCATTGTCCGTGCCTAGATGGATTCTTGGAGGACATGGATATGCTCCCCTCCGAAATCTGCGTGCCTCCTAAGGAGGTTTTGAAGAGCCTTTGAGGGCAGGGTCAAGGGGTCAGTACCTTAGCGCTCCGTGACAAGGAAGAGGAGCCCTTTATCCCTGAGGCCCCCGGCGGGGAGCCCTATGAAAGGGGCCTGAGAGACGGCCGTTCCCCTAGAAACATGGGCCACATTAGGGATTCAAAACAGAGTGTGCCATCCTCTGCACCTTTCATCTCCACCGGGGTCTGCTCCATTAGGATCTTTTATCTTTGTGCTGATGGCTGCTGCTGATAATGGGGCTGCCGAGAAAAGCCCCAAAAAGTAACACACAGCCCTCCTCCTCCTATAAGTGGAATAGCACATCCATCCATCCTCCGTGTACAGATTAGTCCATGCTGAATAAGCCGTATGGTTATGAGAATGTGTTGGTGTATTTTTTTATGAGAAAATATTACGCAGCATTGTGAATGTTATTTGCTGTGGCTTGCTGTGTTGCTAATGGTTTGTGGCCTGACCGCAGTGGCAGCCATGGCTACAGCGAGAGCACTGGTGTCAGCTGCCTTAACACTCTACAGCCCCCCCCCCCGTAACCCCAACCCCTCCCGCTGAACAACTATGACGCCCCCCTCCCTTCTCCATATTGCTGACAACGGATGGTGTTTGAATGATGATTCATTTTTAACCAATAAGATATGCAGTGTGTGTATACATTTGAGCTATTTAGCATCTGGTTTTGTATTTAGGGATGTTGTCTAGGTCTGGTAATGCAAGAAAGCTATATATGATCGGCCATCGCCTCGTAGGTGCAGGTATGGAGAGATATTTGAATTAGTCTGCTAATGTTTCTGTAGAATTGCATTACTGCCCTTCGGTAGTATCACAAGCATCTTGAAAAACGTTGCTTTTGGGGAAGAAAACACAATCGCATAAATGGTATATTTATTCATGCAGGGCAATGTTTTTCAAATGTTATAGTAATTATGAGAAATAGTCTTGCATTCACCTACATAGCCACGGTGAAGCAAATCTCATTTCCAAGGCAAGGCGGGGAAGGAACACACTGAATAATCATTGTGTTTAATGCTCTAGTCA
Organism: Oncorhynchus kisutch; assembly: GCF_002021735.2. Lineage (NCBI taxonomy): Eukaryota > Metazoa > Chordata > Actinopteri > Salmoniformes > Salmonidae > Oncorhynchus > Oncorhynchus kisutch. Next base: position 66,110,008 of record NC_034181.2, on the reverse strand, counting down.
TAATCCCAGGTTTTATGATGGTTTTCTAATGATTTTCTAATGATGTTAAATATTAGTAGAGAGTAAAGCCATAATTTGAACGCAGCAGTCGTTTTGTCAACGCTCTATCAGGGCACCCGATTGCAACTGCAATGAATATTGGGCTGGGAATGAGATTTAAGGGCCATCCCTTTTGGTGTTTTATTTTGCCGACTCCCTGTCCCCCATAAATCCTCATCGCCGAGCTCTTGAAGCTAGCGCCCTCGCCCACGCTCCCCAGGTGGGAATACGATTCGGCGCAGCGGCCATTTCATTCAGGGTCACTGTCCGTCCACCACAGTCATTCGTAAAAAAACGCTGGAGCAGTCCCTGTGGAGAAAACAGTCCAGTGGCCTCCTGGGAAATAAAAAAGCAGAGGAAGAAGAGAGAGAAGGAGGAGAAGAAAATGGAGGGAAAAATGTCAGGGAGAGAAGAAGGGGGGAAATGCTTCGAATGGCTATCAAACGAAATACAGAAAGCTCAGTCCCTGATGAGTGACAATGTAGAGCAAAATATGTATTGGAGACAAAGGCTTTGTCTCCTTCCTGGGCCTCTTCAATGAATTACACCGCCCCCCCTAGCTTTTTAATTAAATGGCTGCAGCTCCATCTCTCTATCCGTAGCTCCCCATTACAGAGGCTAGATAAGGGATTGCTATCTGTAGCATGTTAAGAAAGGCTGCTGGGCAGCGAAGCCTCATGAAATTTGTCACAAGATCTCATTTTCCTCATTGCCAGACTTGATGCTTATAATTGATATGGAGGCAGTAGTCATTTATTGGCTGTCCGCAATTATTATCGCCTACGAACGGGGGGATGTGACTGCAGTTTAGTTGGTGGAGGGAGGGGGGGGGGGGGGGGGGGCATTAAGTATGTATGTGTGTGTGATAATGGTGGGGGGAATGTAGTTTCAGGTTGTGCAGATTTCTTCATTTTTTTTGTATCTTGGTGTGTGTGTGTGTCCAACCGTCATGATCACTGCACTGTGCAAATTGATGTTGGCCCCGTATCATAAACAATATGTGGCCTCTAATGCCTGTGTGAGGAGCCGAGGTCACCACGCCAGCTGGACATTCACACACAGCCGGGGGGGTGGGAGGGCCGGGGGGGGGGGGGGGGGGGGGGGGCAACGCTTTGTCCACTTCTCTCTCAAGTCCACATTTATTTTGTCTCTTGATCTGCTCTGGGTTTTTTTCCTGGTATAATGATGATCATGCGAGAGCTGGGATTGTTAAAAATGTAGTCATTTGAATACTGAAGAGGATCAGGGACTCACACTCCATCAGGGGGAAATGCAATCAAGCATTTATTATTATATTTTTAATCAAAATGTGAATTTATTTACCTCATTACCTTTCGCTGGCAGATTCAGAAAAATATAGGGACACACACAGTCTGCACCCAAAGGAAGATTTGTCAGTACAATCTGAAATAACATGAGAAATCAATCACGGGCTTTTGGAAGCCTTTCCTTGTTTAATGCACATCGGAGCTGTGTTCTGATTTTAAACCACTTCCCAAGTTCATAAATTTCCCTGTCCTGGTCATAACATTAAATAAATAAATCTTCAGATTGCCAATGCAGCCCGACGAGGCGCTGCATTAAAAACATGCACTCATTAACACAGAAATATCATTAGTGATATGAAGGCAGCACTTTAGTTTAAAAATGAGGCAGCTCAATGCCCTCTATGTGCAATGTGGGTCACCTGAACTGTCTGGGCTGAGGACAATGTGCTACTGAAGGTGTTGTCCACTCATTAGCAACGCCGCAGTGGCCGGTTGCTTCCCTGGTGTGTGTGAGTGGGTGTCTGCTTGTCTCTCTGTGTATTCATGTGTCTGGCGTTAACCCATGTTCATGTATGCAGTGTGCATACTGTGCAGGTGGAGGCATTAGAACATGGGAAATATGACCTCTGAAAAAGCAGGACAGCTCTGCAAAAGGCTAGCTAGTGGATCAGAAATGAATGAAATTAGATGGCTACTTCCCTGCTTGTTTTCCAGAACCTAATAATGTTTGAACCCCATGTGGTTTATAACTATATATGTACATACACAAGCTAGTATTTATAACTATATATGTACATACACTAGCTAGCATTTTGATGTGTGCTTTTCATTGTCAGTTTGTCATGTGATGCTACCTTGGGAAGAATGTTAGCTACATGCCTCCAGTCTTTATCACTCTTTGATGTGCAACTGCTCATGTAGAATATTGCTTAAAGGTTTACCAACGCTCCTGTTTTCCCTGTTGTGCAGCCGTGAGCACAGTGGTGTGTGTGGAAAGCTGTCACGCCAGCGTCCTCCAACCAGCGCCACGTGGGGAGGGGGAGGGTTGAGGGCTGTCACCAGCGCCCACTACAGAGCATGCTCAGTGTGTTTCGGGAAGAGGGATTCTGTTTGTTGTGTCTACCTGCCCACCTGTTGTGCTGTTGCAAAATTAGAATTTCAAATCAAGAAGCCAGTGGTGAAAGCCTCTGCCTTTAATAATCATACCTGTTTACTCTTCAGGGAGTCATCCTTAAATGCCCTCCTCGAAACGTCCAGAGTCCTTAATAAAGCAGACAGGCAGGCAGAGCAGCCATTACACTATTATCTGGGATGTGAATCATGCAGGAGAGAATTGAGAGATGGAGGCAATGGAGGAACACCGGGGAGGAGGAGGAGGGGGCCTACTGCGCCCTTCATGCTATTATCTTTATAGCATAGCAAAACATGCTTCAGGCAATCAGCATGAAATTGTTAATTGCTCAGCCCACTTCTGTGTTGCTCTGGGGACAGGGACTGAAAGAGCCTTCAGGAGGACTCGGATCCAGCGAGTGTGGGGTGCCCGACTAACTGCCTGCACGCCTAGCCTCAGTATAGGACACAGTAATAACACTGTCAAACAAACAGCCACCCCCCCCCCTCTTTCCCTGACCTTCACAGCATTCATAAAGTGGAAATACAGTTACCAGAGGCAGCTTTTAATATCTGTACTACAGTGTAGAGATATGTTTTAGCCAACAGTTTAGTACAAATGTATGTTCCTGTCGCATTTATATACAGTAGTATACTCCTCAGTGATGTTGAGTTATCTCACTAACGTTGCTACAAGGTTGTTTGAAAGACAAGGTTTTAGGCAGTGATGTGAAAACTGGTCATAAGGTTTCTTCTACCCTGAAAAAGCCCTAAAACACTATAACCTCTGCCTTTAGTTTGGAAAGGCAAAAAGTAGACTTTAAACAGGAAAAAACCTTCAAGCCTGTTTAGCCTGTGCGTGGGTACAGTCAGGCATGTGTCTTGGATGAGTATATGTGGAAGCAGGCCAGGGTGTGCATTTCGGGGTGAGGTGTTTTGATCAGGCAGTCATGGATGTGAGGAGTGTGGCAGACAGGAGAGAATGAGCCTTGGCTGTACCCATAACAAAGGGAGGCCTTTGTTTTTTAACAAGACTCAAGGGGGGTGATTGCGCTCCTCCGCTCCATGTGTGGTCATCATAGATTGCAGTGGTCCTACATGACCCCCCCTCCCCCCCACCAGTGCTCTGAGAAGGAAATATTAGACATCTTTTCAAAAAGAGCCCCCCCCCCCCAATTACCCACGGCCCCTCCTCCTCTCTGGCTGTCATCTTGGTTCCTGTTTTTATGTTGGCTGGAGCATCATATTAATACGGCCTGTCATGCGCACTGATCGTCTTAGGCGTGGAGGAGGATGAGCCCTCACAAGGTGTTGTCTTCAAATAGGATTTCTGCGAGTGAGACGTCTTCGTTGGGCGATATCCCCCTCAGAGCAGCCCCTTTCTTACAGAATGATCTGTTATTAAGCAAATGAAGTGCTGCGGGCCCAACGTTAAATCCCTCCACTTTGTCATGGTGTGCTTTCAGTTATCACACCCTGCTCCCTCATTCATCGCTCATGTTCTCCCCGACTCTGCCCACGTTTTACTGGGGCGACACTACACTGGCATAGTAATATTTAAAGTCGTCCATCCCTGTGGAACAGCGGTGACAGAGAAGAGGATTCTATAAGTGCTAATCAATGAGTCTTAAAAAGCTACATTGATCTCCATTTGAAAAAGGAAGTTTGAAATGAAGCAGGCGGTTTAGCCAGTCAAAGCAGACTTATACAGTTAAACAACAGGGGCTGAGTGCAGTTAGCTGCGATCTGCTTGGGAGTATCAAGGGACGGGTGTTTGAGATGTGCCACTTGCCATGGTGTGTATGGCAGATAAACCAATTGAACTTCCTCGGCTGTCTACGAGGAGTGTGGAGAGTCAGTGAGTAGTGGACTGTATCCTGTAGCGTTAACCATTTAGAATGGATCTGTTTTCACCCACTGGAATCTTCTAGCTTCCTGTTGTTAAAGGGAGACTTTTGACGTCTACACCCCCAACACTGGTGTGTTACTGAACTCAAACCAGACGTCTACACCCCCAACACTGGTGTGTTACTGAACTCAAACCAGACGTCTACACCCCCAACACTGGTGTGTTACTGAACTCAAACCAGACGTCTACACCCCCAACACTGGTGTGTTACTGAACTCAAACCAGACGTCTACACCCCCAACACTGGTGTGTTACTGAACTCAAACCAGACGTCTACACCCCCAACACTGGTGTGTTACTGAACTCAAACCAGACGTCTACACCCCCAACACTGGTGTGTTACTGAACTCAAACCAGACGTCTACACCCCCAACACTGGTGTGTTACTGAACTCAAACCAGACGTCTACACCCCCAACACTGGTGTGTTACTGAACTCAAACCAGACGTCTACACCCCCAACACTGGTGTATTACTGAACTCAAACCAGACGTCTACACCGCGCTCTGCTTCCCTTGCTGCTTCGCCACACCTCCACCCAGTCGATTGAACGTGCGCCTCTCAACTTAAGCAATAATTTGAAAATCTCTTTAGAAAGTCTGCTCTGACATGGCCTTTTGTCTTGGTCATCCAGAGGCCGAGGAGAATGGGGGGGGGGGGGGGGGGGGCGAGGGGAACGTCAGCTGCTAGGCAGGAATTGATTGCATTAATTGATATGCCAATATGTAAGCTTGTTACATCCACCATTGCGTAGGATGATGGCTAACAAGTCCTGCTGATCAATGGAACCAATAAAGGCTTCATCCATTAATGAGCAATGTGGTAATTGATGTTATCCCTAAACCAATTAGAGCAGGCAGTGCAGCAACTGGTGAGCACAGCCAGTAGCCCTACTGGTTTACCTCTTTTTCTGTACTTCCCTCCCTGCAATCCTCTCTTCGTCTCTGTTGCTGTTGGATTAGATGTGACTGCATTCTGGTCTATTCTGTTGACTGATTGGATTTTTAGGTTTCATCCCCTACCTGACAGTTTATCTGTATTGTAAGGGGCCTCATTTCCATTTCCTGTGTTTCATTCTCTGTCATTTATATAGTGCTACTTCCTGTCCTCGACCCAGACTAATCCCTTTGTGCAGGAAGTGTTGCTTTACAGACATTGTTTTCTGATAATGTCACCCGTCTTACCTAGCAGGCAGTGGGTGCTAGGCTAAGAGGGTTGGCGCAGTCACAGTGTGGTACCTATCTCTACAGAATGTCTCCCCCAGTGAACAGAGCCCAGCTGTGAGCGCCTGCCTCGTTGAACAGCTGGAAGCAAGTGAGAGGCTGCGCAGCGACAAGCCCAAGCACTCAATAAAATGGCCTCTGATAGACACGCAGTCTGTACAGGAAATACAACACGCTTATAAATCAATACTATTGTTTTCACGTTGAAGAGCAGGACTAGTCCTGCCTGGAATCCATTACCTCACTTATCAGAGAACGACGTTTCAACAGAGACATTTTTTTCTCTCGCTCGCTCTGCCTCCCTCTCTCCCTCCACATTCTTGATTGATGTGAAGAAAGTACTTATTTCCTCATTCCAGAGCAGGGTTATTACTACAGGAGCTGATATTGAAGATAGGGTGACACCTGGTAAATCTAATTGAAGACTTGGACTCTGAATTTGGAAACAAAAGAAAGCGAGGAAATAAGACTGATGGTGCTTGGTCAGCCGTTGCTCCCTGGTGTTTGTAAGTAGCTGAGTAAATGTGGGTTTTCTCTTAGTGAGAGTACTAACATGGTGACTTGGCCCTCTGTAATTGTTTTTCATAAATTATAGAGGCTGGTCTTGAATATGCATTTGTTTGCTGTCGCAAGGCCTATCAGGAATTGTATGATACACGTTAAATGTGTGATGTCTTGCATGGTTAAGTAATGTCAGGGGACAGTGAGTCATTTCTCCTTTCTCACTCATCAAACAGCTCCTAACTGAAAGCTGATATGAACAGGTGAAACTGATAACATACTGAGGAAATCTACTCAGACTGTTCCTGAAACTACCCCACCTTTAAAATACAAAAATATTGAACTAAGTGTAAGATGATTAGTTTGTACAATATATTTTCACCAGAATCCAGTTTATTTAGTGTGTGTTGTGGAGGTGGAGAAAGGCCCATCTGTCTCTCTGCCTGTTAGTCAGAGCCGTAATCGGTGCTTACAGCAAGGCAGGCTAAATAAACAGTAAGTATGTTGTCTTGGGTAGAAGAACGTCAATGCAACTGCAACTTGCTCATGCCTTTGCTCTGAATGGTTCTGTATTGACCACTCAGGACCCCCGAGAACTCCCTAATTGAAAATTAATATTGAATCAATGCCGCGGGCCATTTGCATATTGATTATAAGCATCCAGGAAGGCACCAAGTATGTGTGGGATCAATAGGGCCTTCTGCAGCGGGCCCGGCGTACTACATCACATGGCAGCTGCCTGCTCCGGAGGTTAATGACTGGCGCTTGTTAAGGAGCTCCTGTCAGGTGGAATCCAGCCGCAGGGGTCTCCCTGCCAAACCCAACCCTGGCAGCAGGCGGGGGTGGAGGGTAGAGGAGGAGGAGTGAGGGGGGTCTGGGCACCTTCTCTGCAGTGTTTGGAGGTGAGATGGAGCTACATTCTGCTCTTGTATTGAAGCCTGAATAGACTGAGGATACTTACAGGATGGTAAAGCATCACTGCTGCATCACCCACTGAGAAGGGTAGATGTGTTTTTTCCAAAAGAATAGACTCTTGGGTAAATCTTAAAAGTTGTCATCCAGGCAGACATCTCTCGTGTTGGTATTGTTGTTTATCATGTTGATATGTGCTTCCTGTTTAGAGTTGAATAACATACATGCTCTACCCTATGACTGACAAACAGCAGGCATTATGGAATATTCTTTTGTGATCTTTTTTTGGTAATAAATTATTCCGCCAAGATTGCTCAATAAAAATAGCATAGTTACCTCCTCCAGAGATGATTGTGTTGAACAGGAAATATTATCATTATTATCATTACTCCCTAACGAACGATACCCTAACGATTCAGGATTTTTTGTTGCCATAGCGGTTTTAAGTGCTCTTAGTTTGGAACTAAGCTGCCTAATTTTAAAATAATGTATTTTATGTTTGTTTGTGGAGTTAATAAAAGAAAATACCACTGTAGGCTTTTTGTGTCCTAACATTGAACTCTGAGCATTTCAAAACTCAGCAATAGCTCATAAAATAGCACAGCCATGTGCCCCCCTGTGAGCCAGGGAAAGAAAGACGGAGGGGGGCAGGACGTTGTGGGATCAGAGATAACTTCGACAATATTAGGTAGTTCAAACAGGTCCTCTTTAATTTGAGATGAAACTTTCACAGCATTAGGAGACAAAGGAGAACCAGAATCCTCCACTTTAAGGCACAGATTAAGATTCAACACATGCATTCCTCTCCCAAACTTCCCATAATGGGTTCCACATGTTGGAGAGGGAAAGACGTGAGAGGTGGAAGAGAGAGAGAGGCAAACGGGTAGAGCGAGAGAGAGAGGCAAACGGGTAGAGCGAGAGAAAGAGAGTGAGATGGGGAGAGAGCAAGAGAGAGAGCTGCTGCCATTCCATCAACCCACCTCCACAGGTGACAGCAACACATCCTCCTGCTCAAACACGATTGGCCGGTTTAGTGGCCAGTTCAGCCACAATAATGGAAGCTTGTGGAACTGGCCGACTCTCTAAACCCACAGGAGACAGGAGACCTGAGGTTGAGGCACATATGAGAGCCGCTTATCCTTCAGTCTATGAAGACAGGGCCATGAATTAATGCCAGTGTGCAGCCTGTCTCCATATGCCCCCCCCCCCCCCCCCCCCCCCCCCCCTCTGCCCCCTCCACCCCCTGCAGTGGGAGCTGGGGTCTGGGAGCGGAGAACAGAGCGCCTGGCCCAGGGAACCAGCCTGCATCTGATTGCTTCATTACAGGCCTTTTCATTGACTTGGCTGCACTGAACTGATGAACTGAGGCAGTAGACAAGGGCACATAATTGGGAGAAATGAATTCTTATCACAGCCTTCTCAGGAGGCTGCTGGTCCTGGCTGGAGCCATGAGAGGAGAGGCTTGGACTGGATGGATGGAGGGAGGGAGTAGGAGGGAGGCCCAGACCTTATGAAGCCAGGGCCTAGATTTGAACTGAAGTCCACAATATTGGAATGGAAAAGAGGGAAAGCACCCCAAATCCACAGAGGTCCTTATTTATTGTTGCCGGTGTGTTGCTTCGTCTTAGTGATTAGTGTTTAATTTCTCTTGATAACTGACACACGGTTCAGAAGATTTTTCAGTAGTTTATTCAGCTGTCCTCAGGAGAGACGCCTCTTCTAGTTAAGAGTTCCTTCACTGGTCTCCTCATCAGCTATCGCCCAAACGATGCCTCTGGGATGAATAATTTATGCCCTACCTGCCCAACTCTCCTCAACGAGCCCTCTCGCTAATTAAAGAGAAGGGCGTTCTGCAGCAGGGACAATAACAACAACAAACAACAACAGCGCTAACAGCTACAGCTATATGCATACCAAGGCACAGGGAAATAGGCTAGATGTGGGGGCACCTAGCCTAGCGGAAGTGAGCAGTGTACCACAGGACCAATTTAGCGGTGCAGGCCGTGGTCTCAGAGGGCCAGGGCAGGGGGTTGTTAATCCCTGGCCATGCCTGGGAGAGACCAGGGGCTAATGAAGGCTCTGGCCCACCCTCTCATTTCCATGCATGTGTGCACAGTCAGCACTAAACGGAGGAGCGAGGAGGAGGGAACACGCTGGCTAACCTTTCATTTCACAAATGCTGCTGATGTGATCCTGAGACCATTAGGCTAACAGTTTCCTCTGAAAGTTAGAAAGTAATATTCAATTATGTGGCAGTGCATCCCTCATAATGTTCTCCACACTGCATAAATTAATAAGCCTATTTAGCAGAGCCCGCTGATGGGCCGAGCGCACAGCACTGTCTGTACTACTCCGCTGTCCCCTCCTCCCCCTCCCCCTCCATCCCCTCCCCTCCCCTCCGCTGCTCATACCTGTTCACTCGGCACAAAATGGATGCCGCCAAGCCATTTAATTGGCCTCCATTTCAGTATCCAAGGGCGTTGGGAATGGCTCTTTAATAATGTCTCCTTTCCCGTAACAGTTTTAAACCTGTAGCTCTCCCCAGTGATAATGAGTCATTGTTCTGGTCTGTACTGAGGGAATGTTGTCCTGGGCTCAGTGATGGACATGACAGAGTCAGGAGGTGAGGGGCTGTAACGTGGAGGAGTAAATACTACATGAACAGGGTCAGAGGTATTTTTGCTTTTGGTTATTTTAAAGCAGCTGTTCCATGTTCTGGCCGTGTCGGTGTGATCACTCACGGCTCTGCTCCTTCCTCTCCTCTCCTCTTCCCTCGCCGAGCCGAGGAGCCAAAGATAACTCACTGAGTAGCTGTGTGTGACTGTAATCACTTCAATTCCCCTCCTCAGGAGAGCATTGCCTCAGTCAGCAACCCAGCTCTGTACCACCACCAGATCTCAGCCACTTTTCACTCTGTTATGACACATGTGCATGAGGAAGCATAGGGGTCCTGAATACACAATTACACAATTCCACTTAGCATGAACACAGACCGTCTGGGAAACCCTGGTCTTGGACTACAGGAAGTAGTTGTCTTAGGTGACAGCAGGCTGTGACAGTAGCTTAGCCGGAGTAAATTACAACATTAAAGTACTGTAAATGTGTAGGGTTTGGGGGTCTTAGCTAAGAATGAAGTCTCCATTGCAGTCTGGCTGCAGTTAAAAGCCAAACGATGAGCAAGGGTAAAATTGAAAATAAATTAAGTGTGTTCACTTGACATGTGACCCAAGCTGGTGTAGCTGAATGCAGCTGAACCGGCTGTGGAACTGCAGTCAGTTTACATTATGAGGACTTCCAGAGGAAATGCATCGAGATGGAGGACGAAAAGAGAGAGAGAGGGTTCGGATGGGAGGGCAAGGGAATTGTGGAGGCCAAATTCTGCCTACTTTGACAAGATGATCTTTTCAGGGCTTTTTTGAGTCTCTCTTCTTTCTCAGATGAGCTTGCGCCCATACAGCAAATTGGTTAACTGATGAGTTTCAGATTACTACAGGCTGATAAGAGATTGGATGGATATACTGTTGAGATTAAACAGATAAATAGATTGACTGATAGATGAGTTGGTGCATTGCATCCCTTCCTCTGGCTCCTAGTCCCTTTTGTAATTAAGGTTTTAAGGTGTGTGCATAATCAAATAAATAAATAGTGTAAGAATGATGTGATAATGAATTAATACATGACAAGAAGTGAAGAAAGCAAGCAGCAGCTAATTGCATGAGATGAGTCTTTTTCATGAGCTTTTTCAGGGGAAATCTCATTATATGCATCACAAACTATAATGCCAGATGAAATCCTGCTTTAGAAATATGTAAATTAGCAAGCGTTCTGTTGAGTGAAGGAAATCACGAGGGGGTAGCAAAACTACCAACCAGAGTGGAGTGACGACCCCAGTTTCCAAAGAGACAGCTATAAACACTCTCTGTTTACACTGTGCAGTTAGTAGTGCACTGTACACACAGAGTACTGCCCAGGTCCCTAGGGCTGTGCAGAGACATGCCTGTTTACTCAGTAAAACGTGTCCACCTGTGTTCAGTCCTCTACTGTACCCTGTACCCCTCTGTGTTTCAGACCACCAATGGTGGAGAGTAAGAATAATCACTTAACCTTGAGATTCTGTGGGTAAATTTGTTTTTGAGATTTGGGTTTAGGATTGTTAAATTGCTTTTTATGAAGTAATTTATTTGTTTTGGCAGATGATTTCAGTGATGAAGAGAAGTGCATGGCTCATTAGAAGATATGGTAGATGATAGATGATATTTCACTTAACTGACAGCAGTTTTGTTTTGACAGTACCTATTTACAATCCACGAGCGACAATATGTTGCATATCATTTTGTATTATTTTTATCAGGTGCTGTGAACACAAGATAAGCGGAGTTGATAAGTCCTATCTGTAATAATTGCACTGTTAAATCGAGATGGGCTGATTATGTTGTGCATAATTACTGTGGAAAAAACAGTATGCCTATTAAGCTGCTCTCGAATGGCAGTAATACAGAAAGCAATCCAATTACCAATAGTTTCTCACACTGGAAATAAAGATTTCTCTAAATAGAAAGGATCCACTAACTGCTGATAGGGGATAATTGTGTGAGTGTTTGTGCAGTTAGAGATCTGGTGGATTGTTATCACTTGTAGGGCTAAATGCTGATGGGTGGAGAAGGCCTTGTGACACATGACGTCCTAAGTCTGTGTGTGTTTTTGGGACTGGCTCTGCTCTGCTGCCAGGGAGTCTGATAGCTGCTAAATAATTTATCTAGGCTGCAGCCCCGTAGCCACGGAGACCAAGGCCCCACCATGGCTGTCTGGCGACATCTCTCCTCCTGATGGACGGATGGACAGCAATTAGCAGATAGGGGTGGAGGTGCTGATGAGGGCCAGAGGGGGACCAGAGTATGATCCCCGCACTCCACCCGCACCCCGTCATACAAACCCAACCTACCCCTCCTTCACAACAAGTAACGAACAAGGAGAGATTTATTCTGATCAAAGTGCAGAACTTTTTAATTAAGTAAAGGAGAGGTTAAAAAAAGAAAGCTAGAAACAACTGCCCGTTTTCCTATTAGGGAGAAATGTCAAGCGCAGTGGTGAAGCGATAGTCTGTGCGCGTCCCTTTGTTGTCCCCCCTGACATTGCAGGCTAATTTTTCATGGTTATTTGAACTGGAAAATGAAAGAGAGGTTTGCGATTATTTCCTATAAATGACAACACAATCACATTACGCTTCAGTGGAAACACAGAGAGGATATTGCCTTTTCATATTTCATGTGAATGTAATGGATGGGATATGCAAAGAGGACCAGAAAGAAAGACAAATGGAGAAAGTAAGCTCCCATGTTTGATTTGAATTAGAAACCGACCTGATAGAGGGAGGAAGGAGCAGAATTTTTTTCTCAATAAGTGGTGGCAGTCTTGTGGATGTTTTAAAGTGCCTCCACAATGTATTCATTGAATTCCTTTAGCGGATTGCTATTAGCAGCCAACTGGGGTTGAATCCTGATGACACAGACCCAGTAATGGAAAGGATGGTACCCAGTGTATCCACTATATTCTCCTCTACAGTAATGCATCATATCCTCAGTACCTGGCCACAGTGCTACTGTTTGGACTGAGCTTTGGTGTACGTGTTATCCTGAGGGATGGTACATTTAGGTGGACCTGTCACTGTGCTCAGTGAGTCACACATACAGTACACACTCCTGTCACACTGTGGGCTGGCCTGGCAGTGCCTGGCTGACACCCTGTCACATTGACCCAACTGAAACATTTCCATGTCCAGTTCAGTTCAGTGCTGAACCACCTCTTCATCCTCTCCCCAGTAAGATTTCCCTCCAACACATTTGATTTAGCAGGCATAGCAGACAGATACTATTAGAAAGAAAACACATCAATGATAGCCCCCCCCCATATCTTATATTTTTTTATCAAATTGATTAGCCATATTGGTATTCAGAAGCCTAGTCAATTCTGTTTTATCTAGCTAGGCGTACGCTTTTATAAACAAGCAGCCCGTCAAGCCCGCTGCTGACCGCGTGCTCCGAGCCAGAGAGGCAGGCAGGCGGGAGGGCTGGAGCGGCCCAGTCTGGAGAGAGAGGGCTTGTGGGTAGTGTGTTTGTGTATGTTTATGTACGTGGCAGGCCCGGGAGGACTGGTGTAGACTGAGCCATGTGGGGGCTGTGTGCTGTGAGCTGGACTCCTAACACATCGAGGTGGGTGTTACATACATCCAACCATGGCCACATTGATTTTCTCAGCTGATGCCTCCACAGAGCGATCCACAGGCTGGATGGATGCACTACAAAGATATGCAAATGGTGCATTCGATAAACCGACAGGCAGAGATCTTTTTCAGACGGCCCGCTGTACTGGTGGGTCGGTAGTTCTAAAAAGAGGCGTAAACAGATAAGTACCTGGTAATGGACACACAGACACGTGTATGCACACATACCTGGCAGCTTGCTGTGCTGTGGGACTGAAGAAGCCTGTTTCAATAATTCCACATTGAAACGAAGCCCGTTAGTAAACTAGGCTACGGAATGTGAATGTAAAGTAGCATCAACTTAAATATAAAAATACTCACACACAGTATATTAAATAATATGTTTTCCAAAGGCTTCTTCAAGGATATTGTTAGCAGTCATTTTCTACAGCAGACTTCATTTGTGTATATATAACAATGCAGTGTGTATATTCACATTCAGTCTGCTTTATTTGTCAGATATTCAACAACTTGGTGAAGGTCATATTTAATATGTGTGAATGTAAGAATGGTGCTGTCTTGTTCAGCACAACAGGCTGTGTTGTGTGGCTGTGTGTGTGTCTGTGCAGAGAGTGAGGCTCTGAAGCTAAGCTGTACTGTGCTGTACCTGGTAATTAAAGGGAATTTGTGGCAAAAGCCAGACATCGGGAGAGATGAGCTATGAACAAAAGAGCTGTGACAGTTTTGGGTTATGTGATTTTTATGTCCCTTTTTTGCCAAATGAAAAATCAATACATTTTTTCCGGGTTATACATATTCAGAGTGCCCGCCATGCTTCCTCCCTGATGGGTAGTGGGGAGAGGGAGGGGTGAGGGGGGGGCTACTCGCCTGTCACAACTGTACCATCGCATTTTCCGACCCACTGGTGAATACTTCAGAGTTGATGTGATTGCCCTTCATGACAGCGGTGATGCATTTTTCTTAACCCCCCTCCCTCTGGATCCTGCTTAGCTAGCCCCCTTCAATAGTCTAGAAATAGTTGAAGCTATTGTGGTGTGAGATGACGGAAAAGAGGGATGCATTAAGAAAAGGGTTGATTTTAAAAGAGGGGGGGGGACATTAACATACATTTATGAGCGTGTGTGTGGGGGGGGGGGTAGAGGGAGAGAGGGTGTCTGTGTCTTTGTGCAGGCCAGATCTCCCCCAGGCATGAGAGAGGTGAGAGCATGTCTTTGTGCAGGCCAGATCTCCCCCAGGCATGAGAGAGATGAGAGCAGTAGGGTGTCAGGTGATGTCTTTGTGCAGGCCAGATCTCCCCCAGGCATGATAGAGGTGAGAGCATGTCTTTGTGCAGGCCAGATCTCCCCCAGGCATGAGAGAGGTGAGAGCAGTAGGGTGTCCGGTGATGTCTTTGTGCAGGCCAGATCTCCCCCAGGCATGAGAGAGGTGAGAGCATGTCTTTGTGCAGGCCAGATCTCCCCCAGGCATGAGAGAGGTGAGAGCATGTCTTTGTGCAGGCCAGATCTCCCCCAGGCATGAGAGAGGTGAGAGCAGTAGTGTGTCTGGTGATGTCTTTGTGCAGGCCAGATCTCCCCCAGGCATGAGAGAGGTGAGAGCATGTCTTTCTGCAGGCCAGATCTCCCTCAGGCATGAGAGAGGTGAGAGCATGTCTTTGTGCAGGCCAGATCTCCCCCAGGCATGAGAGAGGTGAGAGCATGTCTTTGTGCAGGCCAGATCTCCCCCAGGCATGAGAGAGGTGAGAGCATGTCTTTGTGCAGGCCAGATCTCCCTCAGGCATGAGAGAGGTGAGAGCATGTCTTTGTGCAGGCCAGATCTCCCCCAGGCATGAGAGAGGTGAGAGCATGTCTTTGTGCAGGCCAGATCTCCCCCAGGCATGAGAGAGGTGAGAGCAGTAGTTTGTCCGGTGATGTCTTTGCCTCCTGCCCAGGCTTTTAGCCCATCGCCTGCCAGGGATAAGCACAGTCTGCATCCTCCTTTGTCCATAATGTGTGTATAGGCAAGGCTACCGTCATACAGGACACAGCGTTATGGCCAGTCAGAGCTGTTTGCCTGTGTGTATTCTGTCTGTATATATGTGTGTGTGTGTGTGTGTGTGTGTGTGTGTGTGTGTGTGTGTGTGTGTAGAGGTTAGCTGGAGAGAGTGATCCCTGAATGCTCAGTCCCTGTGCAGGCACATTAACCTACATCCCCTGCTCCTCTCCTCCTCTCCTCCACTAAAACACATAAGAGAAGAGAAATAGAACACCACTCTTCACATATGTATTTATAATGTGTCTAAATATCAATAACACAAGCAATAATTCCACTAATTAGTATTACTTCCTATGATATAATTACTTTAGGACAAAATACTTTAAATTGGCATATGCTGTGTGTACTATACTGCCCAATTAGATAGTCATGTTTTTTTTGTGAGCTCTATTTTGAAGGGAGAGGAGCTGTTTCATCACGATTGACGTCCTGTTTACAGCTCCCTACTTATGGGAGATGTAGAGCATCCATTGCAATAGACATGTCATGTTTGCGATGCGGTGTCACATCAGGTATTGAAACAAAGTGATGTCTATTTAGAATAACAGGATATTCCGGTGGCATGTGTAAATTAGATTTCCCCCTATTAGACGCTGCTGCCGTTGCGGACAGATGAAATCATTCCGTTTGCATGACCCTCGGTGACCTGAATAAGGGCTGAATGTCCACTGAAATGGCCAGTGACTTTGAAAGGCTAGGGGGATCAAATTAAGTGTTGCTTGGAAGGCTTAGGGGGGTTGGCCGGGCATGTCGGAGGGGGTTAGGAGGGGAGTGCTGGAAGAGAGAGAGAGGGAGTGAGAGAGTGAGAGAGAGGGGATGGGCTCACTGGTATTGTTCTAAGGCAGTGTGAGCTATCCCTGCTGTTTGTGATTAACTTGCTGTTTAAATTTTTTGGGCTATTAGCTGCCCTAACCCCAGACCCCCATCCCTCCTCCTCCGCCTGCTCCTCCTGCACCTCCCCCTCCTGCCCCCAGCCCCAATGGAGACACAAAGTATTCATTCACATTTAGATGGTGAGGTCAC
Organism: Oncorhynchus kisutch; assembly: GCF_002021735.2. NCBI lineage: Eukaryota > Metazoa > Chordata > Actinopteri > Salmoniformes > Salmonidae > Oncorhynchus > Oncorhynchus kisutch. The sequence continues at coordinate 66,093,773 of NC_034181.2, read as the reverse complement.
GGCAGGGCCAGTGGGGAGAGAGTGTCATGTCCTTCCTTAGACAGGTCAGGAATCTAGCACGTAACTCAGTCCCACACCGCCAGAGAGACACCGCAGCCCTTTAAACCAAGGTACTCTTCTTTCCTTCCTAAATGTGAGGAGCGTATGTGTGTGTGTGTGTGTGTGTGTGTGCGTGAGACTGAAAGAGCATTAGAGATACATGACACTCCTCTTTAATGTGTGGGGTGTATTGTGGTGTGTAAGAGTGTTGGGCAGTCAGTTGGTCAGCTTGTGCAGTGTGATGGTGTGACGCTATGTCGCAGAGCGCATGAGTCAGACACTGTGTTTATGGTGTTTATGGTAGCAGGGGAATCACCCAATCCTCACCACATGTTTGGCTTTATTTCTAATTGTATCTTATGCTTATATTTACAATCACTTTTTAGAACGAGTTCTGCATTTATCACTTAAATTTTGTATATCACTTTTATATATTTTTTTGTTTCTATCTTAAATTAGATGTTGATATCAGCAGTTTGTTGGACTGTTTGAATGGCGGTGTAGTTGCTGTGTGGTACTGTGGTTGTATCATATGTTGTGGTTGACTATTATTACTAAGTGATGGCCCATACCTCTCTAACCTCTCACCTCTCTGGTTAGGGAGTGGGCCGTGTTTTACTCAGTCGTGGTTTTCTGACAGCTAGCTCATCAGGGAGGGCATGAGGAGGGGTCTGGGCCGGGGCAAGGATACTTTTTGGGAGGGGTGGGGGTGTTTTTCTGTGTGTTGTGGTTTAAGGGAGCAAGGAGGGGGGCTTGCGTATGGAGCATAGAGGTGCTGATATGAGGAACGGACAATGCATGAAAGCCCCCAGCATGGGGCCTGTGTCCCATTGTCCCATGGTACCCTCCTGTCACTTTCATTTGACACCCCCAGTCCGGAGTCAGGCCAGCTTTGATATGGGGATGGGGTGCAAGGGACGATGTGGAGCAGGGGGGATTTTAAAAGAAAGAGGTAGAGGAGAAAGATGGTCCGTGAGGTGTGAAATAAGATTGCTTTTTATCTGACAGCGCGACGTTAAAGAAAAGGAAGCTGTCCAGAGCTGGATGAAGTGGGGGAAGTGCACCCCTGATTTCCAGTTGAAGTGCTGTGACACCTGGTTAAAATGATAACAACAGCCTTAATAATCATAATGAGAGTAATGAGAGCTCCGACACACAGCCAGCTCCACACCACAGAGGATCACCAGTGACTAGCACATCTCAACCCCTGCTCCTGGTACTCTAAGACTAGGGAGAGGAGAGGGAGAGGCACATCTCAACCCCTGCTCCTGGTACTCTAAGACTAGGGAGAGGAGAGGGAGAGGCACATCTCAACCCCTGCTCCTGGTACTCTAAGACTAGGGAGAGGAGAGGGAGAGACACAGCTCACCCCCTGCTCCTGGTACTCTAAGACTAGGGAGAGGCACAGCTCAACCCCTGCTCCTGGTACTCTAAGACTAGGGAGAGGAGAACGGGACAGACAGGGACAGGCAGAGGAGTCTGCTGCTGAGCATGAAAGGGAGACTGACAGACATGCAAAAATGAGCAGGGATTCACTTGTGTGTGAGGAGCACTGGAGCCATTTGCAGCAGGTAGGATTGGATTATGTGTTAATAGAATGGCTGTTAGTTTAGCATGTGTTCAGTTTAGCATCTGTTAGTTTAGCATGTGTTCAGCTGCAACAGAGGATGGAGTTTGACTGGCTGATGTACACTATATATATCATATCATTATTTCAGTCTCAGAAGGAGTACTGGAAAGTGCAGTGGTTACCATCCATTATTTATTAGTCCGTTTGTGCCTGTCAGTGGGATTAGTATTAGTGTAATCACTGTTCTTCTGGGGGAAGGAAGGCTGTTCGGCCTCATCTGAAGGTTATCGCACTGTCTTCACCATCTCATCTTCACTGGCCGCTTCCTGCAGAGCATCTGCTTTGTACATCTCCACATATTTCTTCTCCTTTTTCCTTCCCTGTGTCTCTGTTGCTCTCTCTCTCCTCATCCACCCACCCCCCATTAATGTGTGTGAGTACCTCGCTCTCTCCCGGCTTGTATAGGGTGACACCTATGGGTCTGCTTAAGCCCCTGCACTTACAGGCAGGCAGAGGGAGAGCGAGGGAAGGAGAGCAGCAGCCGCTTGTGTGTGTGTGTGTGTGTGTGTGTGTGTGTGTGTGTGTGTGTGTGTGTGTGTGTGTGTGTGTGTGTGTGTGTGTGTGTGTGTGTGTGTGTGTGTGTGTGTGTGTGTGTGTGTGTGTGTGTGTGTGTGTGTGTGTGTGTTTTTTGTGTGTGCACGCGCGCCTGGGGGAAATAGATGCTTCAGTTTGTCTTTTTCATCTCCATGTCACACCATTTCACCTGGCTGCTCTGTCTGTGATGCCTTCTGCAGACAGAGAGCTGGAAGGATGGAGTGACTGTGGACTGTCTCTGTTGAGATGCAATGGAGGGCTGATATTTTTATGGGTGTAATCTGTGTGTCTGCAGCGGAGGGCTGATATTTTTATGGGTGTAATCTGTGTGTCTGCAGCGGAGGGCTGATATTTTTATGGGTGTAATCTGTGTGTCTGCAGCGGAGGGCTGATATTTTTATGGGTGTAATCTGTGTGTCTGCAGCGGAGGGCTGATATTTTTATGGGTGTAATCTGTGTGTCTGCAGCGGAGGGCTGATATTTTTATGGGTGTAATCTGTGTGTCTGCAGCGGAGGGCTGATATTTTTATGGGTGTAATCTGTGTGTCTGCAGCGGAGGGCTGATATTTTTATGGGTGTAATCTGTGTGTCTGCAGCGGAGGGCTGATATTTTTATGGGTGTAATCTGTGTGTCTGCAGCGGAGGGCTGATATTTTTATGGGTGTAATCTGTGTGTCTGCAGCGGAGGGCTGATATTTTTATGGGTGTAATCTGTGTGTCTGCAGCGGAGGGCTGATATTTTTATGGGTGTAATCTGTGTGTCTGCAGTGGAGGCTTATTCAGTTTGCCTGATTAGATTAACGGAACAGTTTCATATCGCTGTATGAGGAGGGTTAATGAAGACAATTCATTAGACGACAACCTCCAGGCTATTGTCCTTTACATTTCAACGATTGAGGTTAGAAAGGGCCTATTGTCATAGCTCTGAGTGTTTCTCCCCATCTATTTCCAGTCCTAATCTATGAATCCGTTTTACTGGCTCTTCCATTTGCATCCTACTCTTAGGCCACTTGTGACCTTTCATTAATTATGGCTGGACCCGGCTTTAATCATTGTGCAATACCGTTGGAGATGAGATGAGGAAGAGACACAGTCATTTGCCACTTAAAGATGTACTGCCGCTTGTGGAATTAAATGTCTGCATTTCTATATTCATTATGGGGGGTGACTGTGCGGTGTGTGGCGGAAGTGTCATACATCTTGATTAAAAAGCCAAATGAAGAAGTGTTGTGAGCGAAAGGGGGCAGGCAGGCAGCAGAGGCTGGGGGGAGCTCTCTCTGCTACGTCCCACTAGAGATCCGTCTGGAGGATGCTGAGGTGACAGCTGTTGTATGTTGTATTCAGTGACGTTGAATAGAGTTCAAATCTGGACTGTGGATCACTGCAATGTTCCTGAAAAAGCACGTTAAAGTGTGGAGGTGTGGATTTAGACACGCTGTGAGAGTAGGACAGCTCAGAATGACATGCAGACCCTTTTAAAGGTGTACAATTTACCTGGGGATTATTTTGTAATCTGAGCACTTGTGCGGCTGTATGGTATTCTAATTCTCGCGGAGTTGTGTGGATTTGTGCAGGCTGGAGTTCGATGGGATTTTGGGGCTAGGCTGCGGCTCTCCTCTGGTTTACCAGGCAACGGTTTAGGACCGCCTCGCCAGCACAGGATGGGCTACGCTGGACGGAACTTGCAGGTTGCCTTGGAAACATAATAGAGACATGGTCAATAATAAAATAATGAAAAAATGTATTTATGCGAGTGGGATCTGGGGATCACTTAAATGTGCTTTTTACTGAGAGCCAGTTATCCCTGTTAAATACCTTCATTTATACACAGGATCCCCGTCTGCTGCTAGCAGTAATGTCTAACAACATAATCCATACACCAATCATTCTGTTGTGAGGAGAGGGGCTTCTTACTTTGGGAAACAGTCAGGAACGCCTGGATATTGCTCTTGCCTCATGACACAGAGGTGTTTTCTGTTGAGTTAAAGCTTTGTCAATGACAATCTCCTCAATGCTGTAGTTATTATCATAACTGGAATAATAATAGTTATTGCAATTATGATGCAAGCTTGTATGGTATCTTCAGTTCACAGTAAGAAGCGTTTTCAGGCCTCAAAATCCAACCTTTTGTTAAGTCAGTGAGAAAATCACATTGACAAACTCATAGGTTCTTTTGTAGGATGGAATTGTATATTGTAGTATTGAGCTATATATTATTGCTGTCTTTAGTGAGTGTGTTTCTCTTGGTGCATCAGTGATTAGGATAGCAGAACTCCAATAGCACATTATCAGCGCAATTTCAGCCTGATCTAAATGTGTAATCACTTTACACACGCTATCATGTGTCTCTCGTCGTATAGCTTTCATTTCTCTTTGATTTACATGTGAATATGGAAGCACAGGAAATATCTATTTACCATGAGAACTGAAGGAGATTGAAATGTTTGAAGTGCTTCACAGATTGCCAGTCATGAAGGAATAGAGATAATACTATACCGTGCTGGTAGTGAAATGTACATCTTTCATTTCATTCAAAATGTTCTACTCAGAAACCATTTTTAGAGGCTATTTGTGCTAGTGAAGTTTGATGGGACTTTGGCTCTGTGTTTCGGTCCAGGTTACATAGTTGGTAACTACAGTATAGGGGTGTAAGTGCTGTAGTAGATCATATGAGACCATAAAAGTCGTGTACGTAGTGGCTTGTCTAGTGGTGAGCTCAGATCAGATGTGTGTTGACTGCAGGGCTGAATATGTGAACAGGATATTTCAGTGGCTGTTGTTGTAGTATTGTCAATATATCAATAGACTGTCGAGTAGAGACCTGAGAGTGGAAGCATTTTCAAAAGAACATTTAAGTACATTTGCTGAGAATTAGCTGACTTGTGTAGTAACTGATAGGCCTTATTGACTGCGGCCCAGTTTACTGTTGTCAAATCAATGCTGTTGCGTGCTAGTCGCACTACTTTTAAACAAACTTAACAGGCCGAGGGGCTGCTCGGGGGGCACTGGAGAGAAATAAAGAAGATTGATGCGCTTTTTATTATCAGTGTTTTGCCATATTTCCCTCTCTGCATTACTTACAGATGGCATTATCGGATATTGTTTGGAGTTCAATGCTTTTAAATGGGCTGATATATTGAGCTGAGGCTTTTAAGGTCATTACAGGGGATTTCTGTATTTGACTTGGCAGAAAAATCAAATGAAATGCCGGTCTGAAAGTTTTAAATATTTATGATTGTTTTATTTCGCAATAGCGAGGAAGTAGAGGTGAAATGAGCTCTGTATTGGTAAGTAGCCTAGCAGACTGCAGCTGGAGACAGTAATGCATGTGGAGAGAGAGAAAGTGATAGAGAAAGAGAAGGAGAGAAAGAGGGAAAGAGAGAGGAAGAGATAGAGAGAGAGAGAAAGAGAAAGTAAGAGAGAGAGAGAGAGAGTAAGCGAGAGAGAGGTCTTTCTCTAGAAACACGCTCCTCACACAATTATTCTTCCTGTCTACATACTTCAAACTGCTTTGGAAAATGTGTGTATGTCTCTACCACATGTGTGCGGTTTTCTGCAGTTTTATGTCCACATTAAAGAGAGGAAGCCATAAAGATATTTGTGTCATGGTCTTGAATAAATTAAGAATTATAACTTTGGGGCTTGTGTAAAAAATCATGATGGTTATTATTATTATTATTATTATTATTATTATTATTATTATTATTATATTTTCAAATGAACTGTAATTATCTTCTAAATGTGTTCATATTAGTGTGGATACTAGTGTGGATACTGCAGAGAAAATATATGAGAGAAAATATAATACATTTCCTCTATCTCTGTTTTGATTAACAAAAATGATTTCTCTAATTTTATTGTTTTAATGAAAATAAATGGCAAAATGCACTCATGGTGATCAAGCAGGGCAGAACGCAGATCCCGCCCTCTTTGTCTGGTAACCTTTTAACTGCGTGTCAGCGAATGTAATTGTTGTAAGCTCCTATAGAAAAAAACTGCTGCTGTCCCTTTAAGTGCTTCCACCAATTCTGATGGCGTGTTGATTTACATATCCCATCCTCTCCTCCCCCTTCAGGAGAGCTGAGCGAGGATGTGGAGGCTGCCAGTGAGACCACCACAGAGCAGGAGGACCAAACCAAAGACAGAGAGAGTGGGGGGGAGAAGGAGCTCACCAAAGGGACAGGTAAGGCCTATATTTACACTACACACATTTAGGCAACACTGCCCTCAGGGATCATGTGCTATTGCACCTGATTTGTTCTCAACAGAAGGCCTTTTGTCTCAAATAATTATACAGATTCTACACAAATGTCAGAGTCCCTTTAATATTGCTCTGTTACAAATCCACTAATCAGTTTGTAGTGTTTTTTTAAAAGGAGGCCTTTCTGTTTCTTACTGTAGGAGGGAGACAGGTCGCCTCTCATCAAATCCTATCTGATGAATTAGGCCAAATTGTCAATTGAGCTAATCTGGTCAGGTGACTCATGTTTTGTCAGTTGTCAGTGGATTTTATGGAGAGGGGCCTGGGCGCATAATTCAAGCTCAGCCACGTGTGGGTGCCCATGTGACAGGCCTGCCTGCCCGCCTGCACTGCACTGATTGTGTGTGACACAAACACACACCTGTGTTAAATGTTATCAGATAGGGATATTTCTCTCCATGGGCTTTCTGATGCCAGGTGCAGGTGTTGAGTTCCATGGAGAGGTGGGGCTTGAACTGAGGGGAGACATTAGTGTTAGGGCCTATTCTAACCTGAGGCCTACTGTTACCTGCAGATTAAAGGCCTGTGTTTTGGTGAGAGTCCATGATTGTTTGTTGTAGGTTTTTAGGGTGAATCCTATCAACTTTTAATGTGATTAGTTTACATCAGTGTGCATTAGAAATGGTTTAGCTGATTTCCATTAGAAATGGTTTAGCTGATTTCCATTAGAAATGGTTTAGCTGATTTCTGCTGCTGGTCGAGGTCAGCAGGTCCAGGCTGAACGTGTGTGGGTGTATGAGTGTGAGGAGGAGATTCACAGACAGGAAGTGTTTGTGACTGCCCCCCACTGCTTGGTCCCCCTGGCCATATGTTCACGTCAGAGCATAGCTAGGGTTTGTGTCAATCCCTGTTGGGGGTTTGGTCTGGATATCCAATCACAGCAGTCCGAGACCAGGAATATTCTAAACTTACTCTGTAGAATTAGTTAGAAAGCTATAGTAATAATAGTTAGGTAACAATCTAGTAATAGTTACAGTAATAGTCATTAGTAATAGCAGTATACTATATAGGGCTCTATTTTCGGCTGATGTTTTAGTTTTTCATCCCTAACACCAGGTTCGGCAATTTATCTGTCTTATATCAGTTCGCTTGCGTTCAGATGGGCAGCGTGGAAGTATTTGAGGCATGTGGTAATTTCAGCGCTGATAGGGATATTTAAGACCAACCACACAGTTGCTTATGGCATGAATTTTGACAGCGGAAACAGCCTATCCAGCCGTGACACATACTGCCTATATGTACATGGAACAAGAGTAGCCTAATGTGCTTTGGTGCCTTTAGAAACATTAAAAACTTTTTGTTTTTTCCTATTTCTTTTTATTTGGTTAAAAAACAAGCATAGCCTTACCCTCCTCTCAATTAGGCTTTTTTTGTCTACTCTATGCAATTTGCGAAGTAGTCAAGATTGACGATAAAGGGTTTGTGCCTCCTGAGACGGCTTGGAAATAAATCTTAATCACTGATGCTTTATTAAAATATAAAGTTGGAGAGGAGGAAAACAGTGAGCTGACTTTTTTATCTAAGCATTGTAGACAGGCCCACATTATTTTAGCCATGCAGGTCCTGTTTTGTAAGTGCATAAAACCCTTCATATTCTGTGTTGTTTTAATATTATATGCCCACGGGGAGAAATGATGGTGCCTGTAAGTGTGACATATTTACAACAAGTTTTGTTTAGCATTTTATTAGAATGATTTGTTCTCTTTTAGGCCTAATCAATAATTCATTGAATCTTGCTTATTGACAATGTTTGGCATGTCCATGCTCAGCCATAATGTAATGTACAGTAGGTCCCTATATCAGTGTGAATGCTATTGAAGGCATGCAATTACTTAGAACAATGTGGACTGCAAATGGGTTCAAGTTAACCTATTTAGCAAAGTTCTACATTTTTACTTAGCAAAGGCTTACATTTTGTTATTTCATTTCTGTAAGCCATTTAATAAACTATAATGGACTAACATTGGAATTGGAGTTGATTCCAAGGCAATACATAAAAGACTGTAAATATACAACTTGAAGCAACCACATATTTCACCAGGAAGGACGTTCTGATTGGCCAGTGAGGGGCCAAGCCCTCGTTCTGATTGGACAGTGAGGGGCCAAGCCCTCGTTCTGATTGGTCAGTGAGGGGTCAAGTCTTTGACACACCCACAACTTGTTTCCCATTGGTTCTTGGTGGGGTGTATAGAGCGTTGAGGCCTGAGGTGCTTTCCCATTGGTTCTTGGTGGGGTGTATAGAGCGTTGAGGCCTGAGGTGCTTTCCCATTGGTTCTTGGTGGGGTGTATAGAGCGTTGAGGCCTGAGGTGCTTTCCCATTGGTTCTTGGTGGGGTGTATAGAGCGTTGAGGCCTGCGGTGCTTTCCCATTGGTTCTTGGTGGGGTGTATAGAGCGTTGAGGCCTGAGGTGCTTTCCCGTTGGTTCTTGGTGGGGTGTATAGAGCGTTGAGGCCTGAGGTGCTTTCCCATTGGTTCTTCGTGGGGTGTATAGAGCGTTGAGGCCTGAGGTGCTTTCCCGTTGGTTCTTGGTGGGGTGTATAGAGCGTTGAGGCCTGAGGTGCTTTCCCGTTGGTTCTTGGTGGGGTGTGTGGAGCGTTGAGGCCTGAGGTGCTTTCCCGTTGGTTCTTGGTGGGGTGTGTGGAGCATTGACACACCTTTTTGAGACAGATACTGTGTAAATATCCATCCAAACACTGTTGGCTTGTGGCCTACTGCTCCACATGTATGAAGCATGGTTGTCCATTTAGCACACAGTATACAGGTGTACTGTGGAACAGTATAATACAGCATGCTTGTCCATTTAGCACACAGTATACAGGTGTACTGTGGAACAGTTTAATACAGCATGGTTGTCCATTTAGCACACAGTATACAGGTGTACTGTGGAACAGTATAATACAGCATGCTTGTCCATTTAGCACACAGTATACAGGTGTACTGTGGAACAGTTTAATACAGCATGGTTGTCCATTTAGCACACAGTATACAGGTGTACTGTGGAACAGTATAATACAGCATGCTTGTCCATTTAGCACACAGTATACAGGTGTACTGTGGAACAGTTTAATACAGCATGGTTGTCCATTTAGCACACAGTATACAGGTGTACTGTGGAACAGTATAATACAGCATGCTTGTCCATTTAGCACACAGTATACAGGTGTACTGTGGAACAGTTTAATACAGCATGGTTGTCCATTTAGCACACAGTATACAGGTGTACTGTGGAACAGTATAATACAGCATGCTTGTCCATTTAGCACACAGTATACAGGTGTACTGTGGAACAGTTTAATACAGCATGGTTGTCCATTTAGCACACAGTATACAGGTGTACTGTGGAACAGTATAATACAGCATGCTTGTCCATTTAGCACACAGTATACAGGTGTACTGTGGAACAGTTTAATACAGCATGGTTGTCCATTTAGCACACAGTATACAGGTGTACTGTGGAACAGTATAATATAGCATGCTTGTCCATTTAGCACACAGTATACAGGTGTACTGTGGAACAGTTTAATACAGCATGGTTGTCCATTTAGCACACAGTATACAGGTGTACTGTGGAACAGTATAATACAGCATGGTTGTACATTTAGCACACAGTATACAGGTGTACTGTGGAACAGTATAATACAGCATGGTTGTACATTTAGCACACAGTATACAGGTGTACTGTGGAACAGTTTAATACAGCATGGTTGTCCATTTAGCACACAGTATACAGGTGTACTGTGGAACAGTATAATACAGCATGGTTCTCTGGACAATGGGGTCTAGTCTCATGTTGAATCCTGCTTGTCAGCACTGGGTTAATGGAAGGTCCTTTTTATACTTTGAGTTTTTACTGTTATGAAGTAGAAAAGGGAATAAGTATTATCAGTAATTAGCTTTGATCTAGCTATTTGTTTCATGTTGTCAGACAAGGATGGAAGCGAGTAGGGGGATTTCTTGTAATCTCCTCCCATCCAATAGACAAAGTTGTGGTAATGAAAGCCAACATCACAGACTATCAGGCAGAGTGAGAGATGGCATTTTAACTAGACCAGCTCCATCCCTGGACCTGGGGGATGGTTAGAGTTCTGATGTCTTCATTTACATTAGTGAGGTTAAAAGCTGGAAAACAATCCAGACCTTTTGCGTACCTACATTTTTTTTTAAAGAAAGTTCTGCAAAAAAGTTCATCACACCACTTGAAGCCCCATCTTTGTAAAAAGGTCTTTGATATTCTAACTTTTATTTTAAATGAGCCTGAGTTGTTTGTGCTCTTTGAAAGGGTGACACTCCTCTTTGATGGGAGAAATAATAATATGCATGCCTGCGTGAAAACTGGCTAAAAGTACATTTTAACACATCAAAATATAGCACTTTAAAAAGCATTAAAATGAGCCAAGCGATTAATAATTCACTCATACCTGTGGTGCTCAGGAAGAGTCCTCGCATTAGCATTCCTGCTTTTAGAAAGGCATGCCATTTGATACAAGCATATTCAATTCCTTTCCTCCCCTCTGTCAGTCACTAATCACCAAATAAGTGTGTTTCTGTGTTTTCACAAAGGAAAGATGTGCTTGCATATGAAAAATGTACAGCTTCCCAGCAGCTTATTAGAACCGCTTAGTTAAAAATAGCGTGTGCATTAGGAAACCAGGTCTGGGTTTCTGTTTGATGTCAGTGAAGAGGTGGGTGGGTGGAGAAGGTGTAGGGGTGGAGGGATGGGGGGACGGCTGTGTTGTCAGTGAAGAGGTGGGTGGGTGGAGAAGGTGGAGGGGTGGAGGGATGGGGGGACGGCTGTGTTGTCAGTGAAGAGGTGGGTGGGTGGATAAGGTGGAGGGATGGAGGGATGGGGGGACGGCTGTGTTGTCAGTGAAGAGGTGGGTGGGTGGAGAAGGTGGAGAGGTGGAGGGATGGGGGGACGGCTGTGTTGTCAGTGAAGAGGTGGATGGGTGGATAAGGTGGAGGGATGGGGGGACGGCTGTGTTGTCAGTGAAGACGTGGGTGGGTGAAGAAGGTGTAGGGGTGGAGGGATGGGGGGACGGCTGTGTTGTCAGTGAAGAGGTGGATAAGGTGGAGGGATGGGGGGACGGCTGTGTTGTCAGTGAAGAGGTGGGTGGGTGGAGAAGGTGGAGGGATGGAGGGATGGGGGGACGGCTGTGTTGTCAGTGAAGAGGTGGGTGGGTGGAGAAGGTGGAGGGGTGGAGGGAGAGGGGGACGGCTGTGTTGTCAGTGAAGAGGTGGATAAGGTGGAGGGATGGGGGGACGGCTGTGTTGTCAGTGAAGAGGTGGGTGGGTGGAGAAGGTGGAGGGGTGGAGGGATGGGGGGACGGCTGTGTTGTCAGTGAAGAGGTGGGTGGGTGGATAAGGTGGAGGGGTGGAGGGAGGGGGGGCTGTGTTGTCAGCTCAGAAAGGAGACGGGAGCGCTAGTTTAATGGAAGGTCGCTTTTTCTCCTCTATGTTTATATGATTGATGGCCACAGTGCCTATACAGAGACCCTCTGTAACCCTGTACGAACAACGGCACAGAGGAACACAGAATGCATTCGGTAAACAGAGGCATGCTTGTTGCGGCTGATGATTGTCTCAGGGTGTCTGAGAAGGCAGACAACACACCGATGCTGTTTGTTGGACTAGACTGTGAGGGACTGAGCTAACCTGTGTTTTAAAGGACTGTCTGAAAAGTCTTTCGTCTCCCGCTGTCTGATGGCGTGCTGCTCTCCCAAGGCCCCTCGTTAGAACTATTGAAGTGTTCCGTCTCCCGCTGTCTGATGGCGTGCTGCTCTCCCAATGCCCCTCGTTAGAACTATTGAAGTGTTCCGTCTCCCGCTGTCTGATGGCGTGCTGCTCTCCCAAGGCCCCTCGTTAAAACTATTGAAGTGTTTCGTCTCCCGCTGTCTGATGGCGTGCTGCTCTCCCAAGGCCCCTCGTTAGAACTATTGAAGTGTTTCGTCTCCCGCTGTCTGATGGCGTGCTGCTCTCCCAAGGCCCGTCGTTAGAACTATTGAAGTGTTTCGTCTCCCGCTGTCTGATGGCGTGCCGCTCTCCCAAGGCCCCTCGTTAGAACTATTGAAGTGTTTCGTCTCCCGCTGTCTGATGGCGTGCCGCTCTCCCAAGGCCCGTCGTTAGAACTATTGAAGTGTTTCGTCTCCCGCTGTCTGATGGCGTGCCGCTCTCCCAAGGCCCCTTGTTAGAACTATTGAAGTGTTTCGTCTCCCGCTGTCTGATGGCGTGCTGCTCTCCCAAGGCCCGTCGTTAGAACTATTGAAGTGTTCCGTCTCCCGCTGTCTGATGGCGTGCCGCTCTCCCAAGGCCCGTCGTTAGAACTATTGAAGTGTTCCGTCTCCCGCTGTCTGATGGCGTGCTGCTCTCCCAAGGCCCGTCGTTAGAACTATTGAAGTGTTTCCTCTCCCGCTGTCTGATGGCGTGCTGCTCTCCCAAGGCCCGTCGTTAGAACTATTGAAGTGTTCCGTCTCCCGCTGTCTGATGGCGTGCTGCTCTCCCAAGGCCCGTCGTTAGAACTATTGAAGTGTTCCGTCTCCCGCTGTCTGATGGCGTGCCGCTCTCCCAAGGCCCGTCGTTAGAACTATTGAAGTGTTTCGTCTCATCCTTGTCATACAACCATTGGAACTTGGTGTGGAGAGGTTGTTCCCTTTACAAGTGACAGTCACTATCAGGCAGGCGGCATTAGCGGAGGCAGAAGAAAGGAATCTTCCCTTTTAAAGCTACTGTCAATCTTATTTCCCTTTTTAGTGCCACAGCGCTTCAAAATTCATTAAAGCCATTTAGAAATGCATGTGTATTTTGCGTGTCTTCTCCTGCTGAAAGATTTCTACAATATGCCGCTCACACAGGTGAACACACACACCAGACTTTGTAATGATTTTCCATGAGGGAAGGATGACATACAACCACAAGTTTAGTTTGTACATTGAATTCATTACTTATTTAAACAATAAAGTGAATGTTGGCAGAAGCTGCGATTTAGCCAACTTCCCCAATATGCTATCCAGGGGTCGTTTCTAATGCGGCCAATGAAATATTTATAAATGGCCAGCCCTGAGCCTTGCTCCTCTTCTACTCACGCCTTGTTCACCTAGTTGAGGCAGCATTAGTGAAATGGAGGGGTTCTGCTCCGGAAGGCAAGGGGAGCTGTACCTAGATTAGAGCAGGACAGTATTAATGCAGGAGCTGAATACACAGGGATGGAGGTAGGAGAAAGGTAGAGGAGGAGGGGAGAGGACGGGGGGACGGGGGGGGGGGGGGGGGCGGCAGAAAGAGGAAAGAGGGATTGTTAATACACTTAAGGGCTAGGAGGAATGGCCACAATATGATTTGACATGCTTAACATAAATGTATGGGAAGGGTTTGTATTGTGGTGGCCTATATGGAGAAATGGGAGGGAAGGGTGCAGTGTGTGTGTGTGGGGAGGGAGTGGGGGTTGCAATCTTCTGAAATTGAGGTTTATGAATAATTCCTCTCATACCCCCTTCCTGACTTTCAAATGATGGGAGCTGGAGCGAGGGAGGGGGAAATGATATTACAGCGCGGGGTCATCCGCATTCTGTCACCGGCAGAGCACCCAACCAAATTGGTCCCATCTCTTTTCCCTTAAATATTTACTTTTACCTATGAATCTCTGTGATTGGATGAGTGTGGAGGAGCCCAGTGCTGTGAGTGTGTGTATGGTTGTGAGTGTGGAGGAGCCCAGTGCTGTGAGTGTGTGTATGGTTGTGAGTGTGTGTATGGTTGTGAGTGTGTGTATGGTTGTGAGTGTGTGTATGGTTGTGAGTGTGTGTATGGTTGTGAGTGTGTGTATGGTTGTGAGTGTGTGTATGGTTGTGAGTGTGTGTGCACATGTGTGGGTTGGTTTGTATGTGTAGATTTGTGTGTGTGTGTGTGTGTGTGTGAGTGAAGGGAAATTAGACGACGGATGCATCTCTGTCAGTGCAATGAACATTAGCAACCCCTGGATGCAGAGGAGTGATACTGCAGGCTGAACATATAATGGCCTGTGCTCTCTGGTCTTGGGAGTGGTGTGTGGCTCACACTGGAACGCATACATATGGGGATGTGGTAGCTCTCAACTCTAGTTTTAGTAGTTGTCAGAAATGCTGTGCTGGCCAGTAGGGTAAGGTTAGCAATGGACATGTTTTAACAGCTCAGCCTAAGGAATGTATTATACCAATGGTCTATTGCTTTACCCCACTTGAGTTCTAACAATGTGCAACTGTTATCCCATGAAGTCAGAGAAGAGCAAAAAAATGTTTACATATTCATATCATGTCCTTTGAGTGCTTGTCATCCCTCAAATTAGAATTCCCTTTGTCTTTGAAGATTATAGACCATAAATTGTCCTTGTTTGTGAGCCAACTCCCTGAAAAATCAGTGTTTATGAGTTCTCCTGCTTTAGTGTAATGGGCCAGCCGTGTTGCTGCTGCTACTGCCTCTGTGCCGGCCGGGTGAGCGGGGAGGAGTGTCCTTTAAAGGTGAACGCCATGTCAGCCGCCTGCTCAGTGGCCTGAAGATTAATAACGCGGACACTAATTACTATCTCCTTTTAATTTCTTCATTTTAAATGTGTCTTTGTTGCAGTCATGCCTGTAGGCCTATATAAACCACTCTCTTCTTTTCCCATGCAGTGTAGAGCTGGTTTTTCATTTAATAAAAGTCAGGGTTATCCACCAAGGATACTGAGGAATGATGAGCCTCGATATAGAGTCGCTTTGGCGTGGGGCTTTGGTTGTAATTTTCTTTATTTGAAATTAATTGATACAGAGTAATTACCTGAGAAATATGAGGTGAAGTGGAATATAGCCCGTTGTCGCTCAGGGCTCTAACATGGCCTGTAGATTAAAAAAGACAGGCAGAAAGGGGAGGGGAAAAGAGAGATCATATTCAGTTATTGTTAGCATATGCATTAAAAGTGAATGACTTGTAGCACTGGGGAGTTGAACCTGCTTCTCCATATTAATGGTTAAATTGCTGAGGGACTAGAGGCGAGTGAAGAGCAGAGGGACATGGGGAGAGAGAGAGAGCTTCAGTAATTTGGCCCTGTGAAGTGTGGAGTGGGAGGAGGGTTAGTGGGGAGGGGGTGAGGAGGAGACGGGATGGAAGGAGTTCCAGTACAGTAGATGGCTGTGAGTGTCCCTGAATGATCAGGCCATTGTGGGAAGGGATTGTGAGGGGGTGGTTGTGGGTAGGAAGCGGCTGGGCCTGGGCTCAGGGCAGAGTGGTGGGTATCAGGCTGTAGGGCCATGTGGCCTGGCTCCATTGCAGCCGAAACTGTGGCTTATGTTTTTACGACCGGAGGCTTCTGGGTTCCGAGGCAGGGCTGGGTCTGCTGACAGGATAGGGCCAGTCGGTAGAAGGGGAGGAGCTGTTGACCACATGCATCCTTTTCCCAGGCCTCCTGGGGGACAGTGTCCATACTGATGGTCAAGCTTCTCCAGCCAGTTGTGAGAGAAGAGGGCACCACCAGGCCTAACATCCCAGACCCAGACACCCGCAACAGGAAATCATTCTCTCCCCCTTTCTTCTTCCTCTCCTCTCCATCCTGTTAGCTCCAACTAGTGTAATATCCCTTCCCAAGGATGTAGAGACAGATCAATGACACAATGGCAGCTGTGATTGCATTCCTCGAAGATTTCAATGGCAGAAGACCTGTTGTGTTAATTCAGCCTGGCTTGTGTCGGTCACTCACTTCAGCTGCCATCTTTTTCCCCCCTTGAAAGCACAACAAGGCTGTGATTGCTCCAGAGACCAGGCTGTGTGCTGACAGCCCCCTCGCTGCAGCCTGAGTAATGCAGCCCAGGGAGGTGAGACAAGGTGCCAAAGTCCAATTCACTTACGGGACTCGACAGCACAAAAGCCCCTGGTTTACGGAAAAGGCCCATGAATTAATAATCACCTAATTGACTCTTAAGGGTTCTTTCCCTCCTGCTATACCTTTTGTGCTCTCAGATGAAAGTCCACTCTGTGTATCTGTCAGAGTTGGTTTGGGCTGGATGTGAGGCGGGTGTGTAATGAGCGGAGAGGAGAGGTCAGGGTCACACACAGGGTCCTCTCAGTCAGAGAGGTCACTGGGGAGGCCCCACAGTGATCCACATGTTTGGATGAAGCCATAAAGATGAACCCAGCCCCTCTGATGACAAACTGATTCACACCCTATCACAGGTGAGCTACACATACAGTTCCAGGACAAGGTCACACAGGGACTCCATATATGAAAGCACAGAATGTCCTCCGATGCTAATTTGACAAAGAGAGACAGCGAGATTTGAATATTAAAGAACTTGACATCCTTGATTGCCATTTTATGCGGCATATTAAACTTCAAATTGCGTCCCAAGGGCAGGCCAAAAGAAGTGGGACTTTAGAGAGCAATAGAGTTCACCTTACTGTACGCTTTCCCTCCAACTGAACCCAATGCCTTTCATAGCCAGAATGTGGCTGTGTGCTGAGCCCAGTGCACATGAATTACAGTGTGGATCCTGGAGGAGGCAGAGCCCATGTTCTGCTCGCACTGTGTTGGTCTCTCTTTTTTTCTCATCACTCGACAACGAAAACAGGATACGGTAGCTGGACTTTAGTCACAGGGCTGGTGGCAGGAGTGGGCGGTTTGGATTCTTAGGAGAGAGCGATTGATCAGATTTATGGACTCCTAACAGGCCGTGACGAGGTAAGGCTGTGCCCTGAACAAGCCTTCCCACCCCGCTCTCAGACTCTGTCTCTCTCTCTCTCTCACACACACACACACACACACACACACACACACACACACACACACACACACACACACACACACACACACACACACACTGTACATGTACACCCACATGCATTATACACTGGTAGGACCCAGGCAGCTGCTGGTTATTGTTACAGGGTTTCTTGTGTATTATTTAATATATGTATTAAGTGTGTTGGCCTCGGGACTCCATAGCCCATGCATTATGTTGTCCATTACTCTGGCCTGATTGATCATATCAGCCTCATTGAAGACCGTTGTCCAGTAACGCTGCAGGCTTCAGCTGCTTCCCCTTCTCCAGCTGTTTGCCCTGTACTGAAGGCCTGGTCACATATGAGCATTTATGGTCTTTATGTGTGAGGATTTCCACCCTGATACTGACCAGTTAGAGTCTGATAGCTGCTTAGCAAGGCAGGAAGGACCTGGTCTGGTAGGAGGGTTTACCTCAGTCTTTTAACACGAGGGGGAGACTACCACCAGAGAGTGAGTGGGCCAGGAAAGAGAAATAGGGTGAGAGGAGGAGTGAGGACAGGGGGCAGTGAGTGAAGAGGCAGTGAAGTGGAGTGAAGTGGAGGAGGAAGTGGTGAGGACAGTTCATGACTGAGAGGTTAATGTCAGGGAATGGGGAGGTGCCTTTGTTTAACATTTCCTTTGTTTATTGGTTGATGTGTTTAATGGGATTGTGTCTGACTGGACCTAATAGGGCCTCCCTGGCCAATCCCAGTGTCTCTGGGAGATCTAGCAGGCTGCTCTGACCAAAGCCAAGGCAGGGCCCCACTGGGTAATCAGCTCAGCTGCCCCCGGCCTGATTGGAGCTGACATTTTAATGTCTGGAGCAGGAGCGTGGTCAGCCCTACTTAACCTGACCCCCCCTAAACCCCCCTCGCCCCCTTCCCAATGCCCCCTGTTCTCAATTTGCCCTTCCAGGACTGTACAAATCAGGCCAAATTTAACTCTTTATGTCCTTGTTAAGGGCCGGCAAGACACCTCCTTAAGTTTCACAGTGAATTCTTTCCGCTGGCGGCGGGGCACTGTGGTGCTCTGGCTCCCCCACGCCGGCTCCGTGTGGATTTAGCTCCTTTACGAGCGCCGGCTTAGCTGAGTATTTTCACTCAGCTGTGATTCTTTTCTGTTTGCCACTCCCATTTCGTTTGGCTTTATTTCTCTCTCTCTCTTGTCTACCCCCTCCCTCTCTTTCTCTCCCTCTCTCTCTCTTTTGGGTTTCTTACAGGGAGTGCTCTCCTCTCTGGTTAGCTGAGCAGAAGCTTCTTGTTGTGGGGCCTGGCTCAGTGGAGACAGAGAGAGACAGGGAGCGGGATGGAGGGAGAAGCTGGCTGCAGTGTTAATGCTGCTGCAGGTTGAATTAAAAGGATTAGCTGTGTGATACGTCCAGCTGGCTAGTAGAGCTGAGCACACTGGAGTCTGCAGTGATACTAGAGAGGGACTATTCCTGCCTGAGATGGGCAGGTACCTGAAAATTAGCCGCTATTTACATTTCAGCCTACTGTGTGTACCAAAGCATGGCTGTCTTGTACATCCTGTGGTGCATATGGATGCTAATCAGTAGGCTAATTCCCTATTGAATCCCCCTAAGGGTCTTTGGAAAAAGGTTTTGTTTCTCCTCAAAATTCCTGCTCTTTCTAAGAGCTGAATAGCGTGTTGTGGTTGTGAAGCCTGGTGCCCGTGTTGGTTTGTGAAGGGGAGAACCCATGGTTGGGCTGTGAGGCCCTGGGGTGTGAATGAGTCTCTCTATCCACTCTCTCTTTGTCACAGTCCACTTGGCCCGACCCACAAACCACTGGAGGAGGCTTAGCTGGTTACAGAAATTCCAATTAAGTCGAGAGTTGCACTGGCACTCACTTGCTGTGTAGGCACAAAGAGCAGGAGGATTTACCCAAGCGGGGTCAAGCTATAGGTCAGTGTTTCCAGCAGGATTTCAGAGGATATTGGGTCCACAACTTCTAAAGCTCTAACTGCCAAGCCAAATTGCACCTCTCCTTCCTCTGACTTCGTTCCTATTTCATTCCTGGCAGAGGAATCCAAGGACCTCACCTCTCCTTCCTCTGACATCGTTCCTATTTCATTCCTGGCAGAGGAATCCAAGGACCTCATCTCTCCTTACTCTGACACCATTCCTTTTTCATTCCTGGCAGAGGAATCCAAGGACCTCACCCCTCTTTGGTAGCAATTTCAACAGAAATGTATTTTGATGAGGAGCGAGCTTATGTGGTCATTGATCATGAGTGCTTTGAAAGCGAAAATCCAATTTCTTGCTCCCTTCTCAACCAGTCCACAGCCACCTCAGCAGTATATATGGCATTGCCTAGCATGACAGTCTGTTTTGATAATTGTGTGAATTGGTGAAATTGAAATTACAGTTGGGAATTGATGAGGTTTATATCTCTTGATGAAAGTCTGGCAGTAGATTCACTCACTTATAGTAGGCCCTCTTGCTAGCTAATTGGATGTACTGTCTCAATGGGGACCATTCTATCATTGTAGACGATAACAATCTGTGCTAATGTTATGCAACTATTTATAGATGGTGTTATTTCTATCGTAGTTGTGTTAATGGAACCATAGAAAAAGAGGTGTGAATGAATACACACCTCTCTGTTAGTCAGAGCTGGGTACCTGTATAAGAGCAGATGTAAAAGAGTACCTGGGAGAAACTAAGTAAAGAAAACGGTCACATTTGAAGTTGAACTGAGGACTGACCTCGTTACCTTAATGCTGGAGTGCGAGGAGATGTTTGCCTTGTCTCAAGTTTGGCGAATCCCTCATCTCCAGCGCCACTTCAAATGGAAAATCTGAGGTAGAGAGAAACCTAAAGCTGCCCAATGTGACAAACTAATGTTTTGACTAGCCATATGTGGCACTGTCTGGTGTCCTAACGATCCAACATGGGGAGAGAGAGGCCTTCAAAGTACCTTGGCTGTGTGTTGCTGCATTGGCATGGGAGGAGAAGACTGGTGGTTTGGACGGGGAGCTGTGGGTTGGCTGATCAACTGCTTCCTTGCCCAAGTCCCATTAAACGTGGTTGTATCTCATTGAAGAAAGACATTTCAAAGCCCTTTATGCACACTTATTGATTGACTTGTTCTCTGGTTGCCAAGTCTTCACCTTGCTTTGATGAGTCTGCTTCTCTTCTCTTCTCTTCTCTTCTCTGCCCTGTGTGTGTGTGTGTGTGTGTGTGTGTGTGTGTGTGTGTGTGTGTGTGTGTGTGTGTGTGTGTGTGTGTGTGTGTGTGTGTGTGTGTGTGTGTGTGTGTGTGTGTGTGTGTGTGTGTGCGTGTGTGTGTGCAGCAGGATCCAGCCAGTCAGAGAGGGACCAGACAGACTCCCCGAACCCCTCTAAGAGGCCCTCCTCACGGTCAGGGGCCACAGGGAGCCCCCTCTCCTCCAAGCGTCCGAGGACTGCTGAGAAGAGTGCTGCTGCGGAGCAGGTAACAGCCCACTCCTTCTGCTCTATCTTTAACACACAGCCTGCTGCCACTTCCAGAAGTTGGTTTCTTAAATTATAGAGGATGGTCATATTAAGACTCACTATTCTAACTATTTGAACTTGCCAATCAACTCAAGGTTATCCCCAATTACCATGCCCTCATTATAAGCAGTAAAACTTACACATTAATTGAGAAAAGGAATGTAAAGACGTAGCTACTTCTAAGCATTTTTCTTAAAGACATTTGAATAAAGCCGGGCCTTTTTGCATTATGCATGATTTTTTTCAAATCTCCTTAAAATGAGTTTTGCTTTCCTGCTGCAGTTGCATTGCTAATTGTGCAAAAGGTGGAAAACCAATATAGTATTTGACAGATGAGAGAGCTTTGAAGTGTGTGCCAGGACTGCTGCTCTGCGTATTGCCTAGTGGTCCATGATCAGAGGGACCTGCCTGGTAGAGACACAGGGGGCAACACTCCTCCATTCATCCTCCCATTCCAATTCCTCTCTCTCACAAAGCAGACCTACAGCTCTCCATCTCACCTCATTAACCTCCCTGTGCTCCTCTCTCCCCTCTCTCCTCCTCTCCTCCAGATGTACCAATGTCCCTACTGCAAGTTCAGCAACACGGACCTGAACCGCCTGAGAATGCACGTGATGACGCAGCACTCTGTCCAGCCCATGTTCCGCTGTCCGCTCTGCCAGGACATGCTGAACAACAAGATCCATCTGCAGTTCCACCTCACACACCTCCACAGCGTGGCGCCCGACTGCGTTGAAAAGCTCATCGCCACGGTACGTTTGTGTGTTCGTGTGTGTGTGTGTCTGTGTGGACTGTGGATACAGTATGTGTAGGCACTGTATTCTTTAGAAATATTTAACCATGGCCCCTGCAATGCTGTTACATACCAATAGTCAGCTCAATTATAAATAGGGAATGCACATTCCCTCAAACTAAATGAAACCATCCTAAAATATCAATGCCAAGCCTCCTGCACACATCCATCTCTGTAAAATAGGGTGAACACAACTGTTGTAATAATAATGATAATAATGATTGCATTTATATAGCGCCTTTCCACCTACAGCAGGTGCTCAAAGAGCTTTACATAGTAGGGGGAAAGTCACCTCTTCCACCCACTTGGGTGATGTACTGCAACCATTTAATACCAGAAGGCTCACCTCACATCAGCTATTGTACAAATACAAATATGGTGTTTTATAAGCTAAACAGCTGTAAATGGTTCTGAGATGTTCAAGGTAGTTCAGTCCGTAATCCTCTCGCTGGGTTTTCCTGTTGCATTGTGGTCTTTCTGTTTGTGAAGTGTCTCTTCTCTGCAGCCCAGAGATGACTGTTACTCCCCCTGCCTGCCTGCCTGCCTGCCTGCCTGCCTGCCTGCCTGCCTGCCTGGCTGTTTGTAATGGAGCATGTCTCTCCAGTCTTCTCTCTTCCAAATTGATGACATTTAAAGCTTTATCAAAATACAAAGGAAACTGTTAATTGTGAAATGGCTCCAGGACATCCCATTGACTCACTGCCAGTCAGGTATTATGGGGATCAGATGCTTTAGCCATATTCTAAGGTGCCGTTGTCTAATGTGCCTATGGTCAATGAGCCCTTTTTTTGGTCTCATTGTTATCGTAGTCAGTTGAGTGCGGTGGGGAGAGAGAGACAGATAAGTCTGTTGTTTGCTGGATCTTACCTCCCAGTCCATTTATTCTCAGGAGCACATTGATATTCTCTCAGTGTCTGTGATCACCTCAGTGCTGTTCTAAACAAAGGCTTTTTATAAACAATATATTCAAGTTATTGTGACACAGATTCATTTAAATGTAATTAATACTTTTTTCTTTTAATGAAATGAAAGTTCAGGCAGTGGAAATATTATTATTCACTATTTCTTTAATCTCACGTGAATAATGAATGCACCAATTTCACAAAGAGACAATAGAGACTGTGTGTCTGTACAATCACTCCTAACGTTTCCCATATATATCCACACATAGCGGCACAAAAAACATAAAGACTGAAGCATGAATATACATTCTGTTAGATATAGTTAGATATATAGAGTTAGATATATAGATATATAGTTAGATATAGACTCACACAAATGTAATATCAGTATTTACAACATGGACTCTGTCTACCTCTGCTACATTACCCCAGCAAAAGAGCTCATTTTGTTTTAATCATCATCAAACGGAAATGTGGTTTTATTTGCTCTCCTTTGATTTCCTGTAAATTACTGTGCAAATGTTGACGTTTGTTCTCGCCTGTGGAACAGAATTGCTCGCTGGACAATCATTCAGGAGAACGGTGCTTTGCCTAGCTGCCTAGCCATCTTCCTGGCCCAGCTAGAAAGCAAATGGCGAACACTTTAGTATGGAAGGCAGCAGTATTTATCTTTTATAGAGATAATAATGCACCGAGCCCCTACAAAGACTCAGGAGAGAACCATAGGTAATATAATGCACATTAAAACCAGCACCTTTTTTTTTATTTCTACTGGTGGATATAGATGGAACGGTACTCTACTGGTGAATATAGATGGAATGGTACTCTACTGGTGGATATAGATGGAATGGTACTCTACTGGTGGATATAGATGGAATGGTACTCTACTGGTGGATATAGATGGAACGGTACTCTACTGGTGGATATAGATGGAACGGTACTCTACTGGTGGATATAGATGGAATGGTACTCTACTGGTGGATATAGATGGAATGGTACTCTACTGGTGAATATAGATGGAATGGTACTCTACTGGTGGATATAGATGGAATGGTACTCTACTGGTGAATATAGATGGAATGGTACTCTACTGGTGGATATAGATGGAATGGTACTCTACTGGTGGATATAGATGGAACGGTACTCTACTGGTGAATATAGATGGAATGGTACTCTACTGGTGGATATAGATGGAACGGTACTCTACTGGTGAATATAGATGGAACGGTACTCTACTGGTGGATATAGATGGAATGGTACTCTACTGGTGAATATAGATGGAATGGTACTCTACTGGTGGATATAGATGGAATGGTACTCTACTGGTGGATATAGATGGAACGGTACTCTACTGGTGGATATAGATGGAATGGTACTCTACTGGTGAATATAGATGGAATGGTACTCTACTGGTGGATATAGATGGAACGGTACTCTACTGGTGGATATAGATGGAATGGTACTCTACTGGTGAATATAGATGGAATGGTACTCTACTGGTGGATATAGATGGAACGGTACTCTACTGGTGGATATAGATGGAATGGTACTCTACTGGTGGATATAGATGGAACGGTACTCTACTGGTGGATATAGATGGAATGGTACTCTACTGGTGAATATAGATGGAATGGTACTCTACTGGTGGATATAGATGGAATGGTACTCTACTGGTGAATATAGATGGAATGGTACTCTACTGGTGGATATAGATGGAATGGTACTCTACTGGTGAATATAGATGGAATGGTACTCTACTGGTGGATATAGATGGAATGGTACTCTACTGGTGGATATAGATGGAACGGTACTCTACTGGTGAATATAGATGGAATGGTACTCTACTGGTGGATATAGATGGAATGGTACTCTACTGGTGGATATAGATGGAACGGTACTCTACTGGTGAATATAGATGGAATGGTACTCTACTGGTGGATATAGATGGAATGGTACTCTACTGGTGGATATAGATGGAACGGTACTCTACTGGTGGATATAGATGGAATGGTACTCTACTGGTGGATATAGATGGAATGGTACTCTACTGGTGGATATAGATGGAACGGTACTCTACTGGTGAATATAGATGGAATGGTACTCTACTGGTGGATATAGATGGAACGGTACTCTACTGGTGGATATAGATGGAATGGTACTCTACTGGTGGATATAGATGGAATGGTACTCTACTGGTGGATATAGATGGAACGGTACTCTACTGGTGAATATAGATGGAATGGTACTCTACTGGTGGATATAGATGGAACGGTACTCTACTGGTGGATATAGATGGAATGGTACTCTACTGGTGGATATAGATGGAATGGTACTCTACTGGTGGATATAGATGGAACGGTACTCTACTGGTGGATATAGATGGAATGGTACTCTACTGGTGGATATAGATGGAATGGTACTCTACTGGTGGATATAGATGGAACGGTACTCTACTGGTGGATATAGATGGAACGGTACTCTACTGGTGGATATAGATGGAACGGTACTCTACTGGTGGATATAGATGGAACGGTACTCTACTGGTGGATATAGATGGAACGGTACTCTACTGGTGGATATAGATGGAACGGTACTCTACTGGTGGATATAGATGGAACGGTACTCTACTGGTGGATATAGATGGAACGGTACTCTATTTTGTTCACATGTGTAGTAGACGAGCCTAATGAATTCTGAATAGAAGACTTTTATTTCATGCCGACCGTGCATAAAGATGCACACACTCTCTCAACCTTCATTTTTATCCACCATGTGCTCTCTTTCTCTCGCTATCTCTCTCTCTCTCTCTCTCTCTCTCTCTCTCTCTCCTGCAGCCCCATCCTTCCATTACCCCTCCCTCCGTCTCTCGCTCCCTCTCTCTTCCTCTCTCTCCTCCCTTTCCTCTCTCATTCTATGTCTCATTTTCTGTCTGTCTAAGATAGGGGTAATGAAAATAATTGTGCTTCATTAATTCTGAGTCTGGCTAGATGATAGCCATTTTGAACTATGTTTGCCAATTAGGCGGTCCAAATTAAAAGTGACCTTGGGATACTCTCTGCTCTTGCCTCTCGTCGTCTAATGAAGAGGTTGTCTAGAAACAGTACACTTTGTAATGTAAATCGCTGCTGTGTTTTGTATTTGTGATATTCTCCATGCTGGTTGCGTTAATTTGCCACTCTCTGTTTGGAGGAGAGAGAGAAGGGAGAAGAAAACAGAAAGGAAGGAAAATGTCTGAACATTTTCCAGTGAATTTCTGATGAGACTAATCGCACAGTGATGGACTAGTGAATGTTTACTGTTCCACTTAACCCCGGGGCCCTATGCAAACCCGCTGTTGCTTGAGGAGGACTCAGCCTTGTGTAGGACTAAAGTGGACCTGTTTGGAGCTGTGTGCCATGCTTTGTTCACAGACATGTCCTCATTGTCACTATTTGCTGGACACACTGCCAGTTGCAGACTGACAGAGAGTGTGTTCCTTTTAGAAGCACAGGCCAGACCAAAGGCTAAAATACACAAATATAGACAGAGGCATTTGATTATTTTATGTTTCAGATGACTAGGTGAATCCATTATGCCTTTATATATTACTCCCGGTGACTTAAGGTTAAATATATGTTGATAAGATTTGACTGATTCTTTTTGAAGAATATGAATATCATGTTAGATAGTAAAGGTCAAAACAGCTATTTGAATTACATTATTCCTTTTCATTTTGTATAGCCTCGTTTGATGTTATCACCCACACATACACATTTAAGTAAAGAGGCAAAGCCAGGATGACCATTGTGGGGTGATAGGAGAGAAGAAAGGTGGTTCATTGCAGTAAGGAGAACCTGAAATGGTAGAGGATTAATAGAGGCATGGAGAGGGGTGGGGAGAGACTGTGGGGAGTAGGGAGAAGGGTTGGGAGAGACTGTAGGGAGTAGGGAGAAGGGTGGGGAGAGACTGTGGGGACTAGGGAGAAGGGTGGGGGGAGACTGTGGGGACTAGGGAGAAGGGTGGGGAGTAGGGAGAAGGGTGGGGAGAGACTGTGGGGAGTAGGGAGAAGGGTTGGGAGAGACTGTGGGGACAAGGGAGAAGGGTGGGGAGAGACTGTGGGGACTAGGGAGAAGGGTTGGGAGAGACTGTGGGGAGTAGGGAGAAGGGTGGGGAGAGACTGTGGGGAGTAGGGAGAAGGGTTGGGAGAGACTGTGGGGACAAGGGAGAAGGGTGGGGAGAGACTGTTGGGACTAGGGAGAAGGGTGGGGAGAGACTAGGGACTAGGGAGAAGGGTGGGGAGAGACTGTGGGGAGTAGGGAGAAGGGTGGGGAGAGACTGTGGGGACTAGGGAGAAGGGTGGGGAGAGACTGTGGGGAGTAGGGAGAAGGGTGGGGTGAGACTGTGGGGAGTAGGGAGAAGGGTGGGGAGAGACTGTGGGGACTAGGGAGAAGGGTGGGGAGAGACTGTGGGGACTAGGGAGAAGGGTGGGGAGTAGGGAGAAGGGTGGGGAGAGACTGTTGGGACTAGGGAGAAGGGTGGGGAGAGACTGTGGGGACTAGGGAGAAGGGTGGGGAGAGACTGTGGGGACTAGGGAGAAGGGTGGGGAGACTGTGGGGACTAGGGAGAAGGGTGGGGAGAGACTGTTGGGACTAGGGAGAAGGGTGGGGAGAGACTGTGGGGACTAGGGAGAAGGGTGGGGAGAGACTGTGGGGACTAGGGAGAAGGGTGGGGAGTAGGGAGAAGGGTGGGGAGAGACTGTGGGGAGTAGGGAGAAGGGTTGGGAGAGACTGTGGGGACAAGGGAGAAGGGTGGGGAGAGACTGTGGGGACTAGGGAGAAGGGTTGGGAGAGACTGTGGGGAGTAGGGAGAAGGGTGGGGAAAGACTGTTGGGACTAGGGAGAAGGGTGGGGAGAGACTGGGGACTAGGGAGAAGGGTGGGGAGAGACTGTGGGGAGTAGGGAGAAGGGTGGGGAGAGACTGTGGGGAGTAGGGAGAAGGGTGGGGTGAGACTGTGGGGAGTAGGGAGAAGGGTGGGGAGAGACTGTGGGGACTAGGGAGAAGGGTGGGGAGTAGGGAGAAGGGTGGGGAGAGACTGTTGGGACTAGGGAGAAGGGTGGGGAGAGACTGGGGACTAGGGAGAAGGGTGGGGAGAGACTGTGGGGACTAGGGAGAAGGGTGGGGAGTAGGGAGAAGGGTGGGGAGAGACTGTTGGGACTAGGGAGAAGGGTGGGGAGAGACTGGGGACTAGGGAGAAGGGTGGGGAGAGACTGTGGGGACTAGGGAGAAGGGTTGGAAGAGACTGTGGGGACTAGGGAGAAGGGTTGGGAGAGACTGTGGGGAGTAGGGAGAAGGGTTGGGAGAGACTGGGGAGTAGGGAGAAGGGTTGGGAGAGACTGTGGGGACTAGGGAGAAGGGTGGGGAGAGACTGTGGGGACTAGGGAGAAGGGTTGGGAGAGACTGTGGGGAGTAGGGAGAAGGGTTGGGAGAGACTGTGGGGAGTAGGGAGAAGGGTTGGGAGAGACTGTGGGGAGTAGGGAGAGGGGTGGGGAGAGACTGTGGGGAGTAGGGAGAAGGGTTGGGAGAGACTGTAGGGAGTAGGGAGAAGGGTGGGGAGAGACTGTGGGGACTAGGGAGAAGGGTGGGGGGAGACTGTGGGGACTAGGGAGAAGGGTGGGGAGAGACTGTGGGGACTAGG
The DNA here is from genome assembly GCF_002021735.2 of Oncorhynchus kisutch. Lineage (NCBI taxonomy): Eukaryota > Metazoa > Chordata > Actinopteri > Salmoniformes > Salmonidae > Oncorhynchus > Oncorhynchus kisutch. The sequence continues at coordinate 66,065,710 of NC_034181.2, read as the reverse complement.
GAGAAGGGTGGGGAGAGACTGTGGGGACTAGGGAGAAGGGTGGGGAGAGACTGTGGGGACTAGGGAGAAGGGTGGGGAGAGACTGTGGGGACTAGGGAGAAGGGTGGGGAGAGACTGTGGGGACTAGGGAGAAGGGTGGGGAGAGACTGTGGGGACTAGGGAGAAGGGTGGGGAGAGACTGTGGGAGTAGGAAGAAGGGTGGGGAGAGACTGTGGGGAGTAGGGAGAAGGGTGGGGAGAGACTGGGGACTAGGGAGAAGGGTTGGGAGAGACTGTGGGGAGTAGGGAGAAGGGTTGGGAGAGACTGTGGGGAGTAGGGAGAAGGGTGGGGAGAGACTGTGGGGAGTAGGGAGAAGGGTGGGGAGAGACTGTGGGGACTAGGGAGAAGGGTTGGGAGAGACTGTGGGGAGTAGGGAGAAGGGTTGGGAGAGACTGTGGGGAGTAGGGAGAAGGCTTGGGAGAGACTGTGGGGACTAGGGAGAAGGGTTGGGAGAGACTGTGGGGAGTAGGGAGAAGGGTTGGGAGAGACTGGGGAGTAGGGAGAAGGGTTGGGAGAGACTGTGGGGACTAGGGAGAAGGGTGGGGAGAGACTGTGGGGACTAGGGAGAAGGGTTGGGAGAGACTGTGGAGAGTAGGGAGAAGGGTTGGGAGATACTGTGGGGAGTAGGGAGAAGGGTTGGGAGAGACTGTGGGGAGTAGGGAGAGGGGTGGGGAGAGACTGTGGGGAGTAGGGAGAAGGGTTGGGAGAGACTGTGGGGAGTAGGGAGAAGGGTGCGGAGAGACTGTGGGGACTAGGGAGAAGGGTTGGGAGAGACTGTGGGGACTAGGGAGAAGGGTGGGGAGAGACTGTGGGGACTAGGGAGAAGGGTTGGGAGAGACTGTGGGGAGTAGGGAGAAGGGTGGGGAGAGACTGTGGGGAGTAGGGAGAGACTGTGGGGACTAGGGAGAAGGGTGGGGAGAGACTGTGGGGACTAGGGAGAAGGGTGGGGAGTAGGAAGAAGGGTGGGGAGAGACTGTGGGGAGTAGGGAGAAGGGTGGGGAGAGACTGTGGGGACTAGGGAGAAGGGTTGGGAGAGACTGTGGGGAGTAGGGAGAAGGGTTGGGAGAGACTGTGGGGAGTAGGGAGAAGGGTGGGGAGAGACTGTGGGGAGTAGGGAGAGACTGTGGGGACTAGGGAGAAGGGTGGGGAGAGACTGTGGGGACTAGGGAGAAGGGTGGGGAGTAGGGAGAAGGGTTGGGAGAGACTGGGGAGTAGGGAGAAGGGTGGGGAGAGACTGTGGGGACTAGGGAGAAGGGTGGGGAGAGACTGTGGGGACTAGGTAGAAGGGGTGGGAGAGACTGTGGGGACTAGGGAGAGGGGTGGGTTGGGTTAGGTTGGGGTACTGTGAATTGAAATGCGGCGTGGGGAGTGAGGATGATTATTCTATTTGGGGAGTTAATTGAAGGAAGGTGACGCAGACAGTGCCTCAACTCCCGACCTCTTCCAATCTCAATTACCGATTATTGTTAAATAGGACCCGCTTAATGAGTGCATTTGATGAATTGTTGTATTTCTTTAAGGGGAAAGAGGGGCTATGAGGGGAGATATGGGAGAGGAACAGTGGTGGGGGTAGATAATACGGAGGGAGGTGGCTGTCATTCACCCATGATTGACTTCAACCTTTTGAGAGCAAAGAAAACCTGGCCGCTTCTCTGCACATTTTTAATCAATATTCATTGCTCCTTGAAATCTTCTAATTAAAATGGTAGAAACAAATTAAACCATTGTATAGTGGAAAAATACATAGCATTCCTCCTGAAACGTCATTTTGTTGCATATTTGTTCATACATATTTATTGAACCTGTTCATGTTTGGATTTATCCATAGTAGCTCTAGTTTTGTATTCTTAATGCACCTGAAATAACTCTAACGTAACTGACATTAAACCACTATATTGTGACGTATGCAGGGTTGGAAGGCGTAGAATATTTCCCCAAACTGATAGTGCTTATATTACCCAGAATGCCTCTTTTCTGTTCTGGTCCTTATCATTGGAATGGGATGCGCTTTTTTCACAGAATAATTATTTAATTAGGTGGCCTAATAAGCTTTTCAGTTGGCCAAGGTAGGCTTTTCAGGCCGTCTCACTAATTGGCTGCAGCAGAACTTTCCATTCGCATGACAAAACACCAGCAGTGATCAAAGTACAAATTCCAGGGATGGCAAATAAAGTCAAAAGTAATATGATTATTTGTGCATGTGTGTGTGAGTGCATGTGAGAGAGAAACCTTGTGCAAGGGTTTCCACGATTTTTTAAGATGTCTATCAATTCCATCAGGAAAATATGTGTGAAGTTTTAAATGGAAAGAATATATAACAACACAATCTTTTTGTGAGCTTACAGAAACTCAGTTGTATAATAGGACCACACAGTAACTAACATGGGACGTGTCTTGTGTTTGATTTTCCAGGTGACGGCATCAGAGGTTCTGCCAGAAAGCATGTTCATACCAGTACCAGGCCCAGACAGAGAGGCACAAAGCAACACCCCACAGGCCCCGGCTAACTCCAGCTCTGAAGATATCAAGAAACAAGCCGGTCAGTATAGCACCATGTTTTTACCTATGCTTTAATTGTCCCTCCTTTCATTTAAATGTGAAGGATAGCGATGACAATGTTCTCATTACCCAGTCTCCCTTTGGAAAATGTAATGAAAATGCAGGGGATCATGCCAAGGCCATCATTGACAACAAAGGAAAAATCATGATTCCTGCATCTGCAGGAGTCTGAATTAGTTATTACTTCTGTGTTTTGCAACTACCCCCTCCCTGGGGATTCTGAAATGATACATGTGTCAAGGACTCCTAAGTAGAGATAAGATGTCCTCTGTTGAAATGACATTTTCTTGCACAAAGACTCTGCTTATGTGGGAGCCTCTTTAATCCATTTTTTCTTTCTCTTTATTTATTGACAGAACCATCAGATGCTGAGCCTGAGAAAGGGGTCTCACTGCCTACAGAAATAGCTGAAGCTCGCAAGTCACCTCTGGAGGATCAGCAGTCTGGAAGGGAAGACACAGGATTCCTGTGTTGGAAGAAAGGCTGTAACCAGGTCTTCAAGTCCTCCAATTCCCTCCAGGTGCACTTCAACGAGGTTCACAACAAAAGGCCTCAGCTGCCTGTCTCGGACCGGCATGTCTACAAGTACCGCTGCAACCAGTGCAGCCTGGCCTTCAAGACGGTGGAGAAACTGCAGCTGCACTCTCAGTACCACGTCATCAGAGCAGCCACCATGTGCTGCCTCTGTCAACGCAGCTTCAGGACCCTGCAGGCCTTGAAGAAACATTTGGAAACCAGCCACCTAGAGTTGAGTGAGGCTGACATTCAACAGCTCTACGGAGGCTTACTGATGAACGGAGACCTTATGGTCATGGGAGATCCATCACTTGGAGAGGACCACGGAGGACTGGGAGAAGATGACAAAGAGGGAGATGACAGTGACCAAGAGGAGAAGCAAAGCCCAACAGGCAGCGACTCTGGCTCATTGCTAGAAGATTTTGGATCAGAGCCCAAGCGTGCCCTGCCATTCAGGAAAGGTCCTAACTTTACCATGGAGAAGTTCCTGGACCCATCTCGTCCTTTCAAGTGCACGGTGTGCAAAGAGTCATTCACACAGAAGAACATCCTTCTGGTTCACTACAACTCTGTCTCACACCTGCACAAGGTCAAGCGGGCCCTACAGGAGTCCACCACTGGTCAACCAGAGCCCACCAGCAGCCCTGACAACAAACCATTCAAGTGCAACACTTGCAACGTGGCTTACAGCCAGAGCTCTACTCTAGAGATCCACATGCGCTCTGTCCTCCACCAGACCAAGGCCCGAGCAGCCAAGCTTGAAGCAGCAGGAGGAAACACCAGCTCCAGCAGTGGCTCTGGATTAAGTGGTGGTGGATCCTCCATCAGCACTTCAACTCCAAGCCCAAGCCCAGCTACTAACTCAACAACCAGCTCTAGCAACCACAGCTCTTCTGGGGCTCAGACTACACAGAGTATTCTTGGAGGCAACCACATGAGCCAGTCTCACAGCATTGAAAGCCTTGGGAACTCCTCGATGACTTGTCATCCGTCACCGTCTGAAAACCATGAATCGAAAAAGAAGAAATTTGCAGACATGCTCTCTGCAAGGGGACAGCAGCAGCAGCAGCAGCAGCTTCAACAGCAACAACAACAGCAGTTGGCTCAGGCCCAAGCCCAAGCCCAGGCCCAGCTCCAACAAGAGCTCCAGCAGCAAGCTGCTCTCATCCAGTCCCAGCTCTTCAACCCAGCACTTCTGCAGCACTTTCCCATGACAACTGATGCTCTTCACTCACTGCAGCAACAGCAGCTGCTATTCCCTTTCTACATCCCTGGAGCAGAATTCCAACTGAACCCAGAGATGAACCTCAACAGTTCTGCACTTGGCCTGTCAAGCTCCACTGCCAACTCTCTGTTGGAGGACCTGAAGAACTCTGCCCAGCAGGCTCAGGCTCAGAGCTGCCTGCAACAGCAGCTGATGCACCACCACCTTCAGCAGCAGCACCAACAACAGCAGGCCCAAGCCCATTCTCAGGCCCAGGGCCAGATGGCTTTGCTGCAGCAGAGTGCCAATCTCCTTCACCAGGCTGAGAAAAAGCAGAAGGCCGCTGCCGCCCACAATGAGAAGCAAGAGAGAGAAAGGGAAATACAAAGAGAAAAAGACCTAAGAGAGAAAAATGAGGAACATGTCACAAAAGACAGTTCTGACAACAAGTCAAACGAAAAAAAGGAGATGCAACAGACTGCAATGAACTCCAACCACGATCCTGGCTTTCCTCCACCAAGGATTGCATCAGATGCTCGTGGAAATGCCACTAAAGCTCTTCTGGAGAACTTTGGGTTTGAGCTAGTGATTCAATACAATGAAAACAAGCAGAAAGCTCAGAAGAAGCCAGCAGGGCCTGGACCAGCTGGAACAAGCACGCCTGGTGGGATCACGAGAGTGGTGGACCCCATCGAGGGATTGGAGAAGCTGGAATGTGAGGCCTGTGGAAAACTATTTTCAAACATACTGATTCTGAAGAGTCATCAGGAGCACATCCATCAGGCTTTCTTCCCATTCCGCTCCCTGGAGAGATTTGCCAAGGAATACAGAGAGCAGTATGACAAACTGTATCCACTCAGACCCCAGACACCAGAGGCTGCTCCCCCTGCTCCTCCACCTCCTCCTCCTCCTCCTCCTCCACCTCCACCCCCTCCACAGAGAGCCCCAACACCAAATATTCCTGTCTCTGCTCCCTCCATCACACCCCCAACTGTGTCTACCCCACAGCCTCCTGTTCAAATGGCTCAAATGTCCATGCCAATGGATATGCCCCTCTTCTCACCACTCATGATGCAGTCAATGTCTCTACAGTCTATGCCATCTCAAATGCAATCCCAGATGTCATCTGTGGAGTCACAGTCACTGGCTAATGATCTGGCCCAGCTTTACCAACAGCAGCTTACACCAGCCATGCTACAGCAGCAGCAGAATAAGAGGCCCCGGACACGTATCACTGATGACCAGCTTAGGGTCCTTCGGCAGTACTTTGACATCAACAACTCCCCCAATGAGGAGCAGATTAAAGAGATGGCAGATAAGTCAGGGCTGCCCCAGAAAGTCATCAAACACTGGTTCCGCAACACCCTCTTCAAAGAGCGCCAGCGCAACAAAGACTCACCCTACAACTTCAACAACCCACCCATTACCACTCTGGAGGATACCAAAATTGACTCTAAACCCCCTTCCCCTGAGCCTCAAAGACAGGAGTGTTATGGGAGTAAAAGATCCTCAAGAACAAGGTTTACAGACTACCAATTGAGGGTGCTTCAAGACTTTTTTGATGCTAACGCCTACCCCAAAGATGATGAATTTGAACAGCTCTCCAACCTTCTGAGCCTCCCCACACGTGTCATTGTGGTGTGGTTCCAAAATGCTCGTCAGAAGGCACGCAAGAATTATGAAAACCAGGGGGATGGAAGCAAAGATGGTGAACGAAGAGAGCTGTCCAATGACCGTTACATTCGCACCACCAATCTGAACTACCAGTGCAAGAAATGCAGTCTGGTTTTCCAGCGTATATTTGACCTCATAAAGCACCAAAAGAAGCTGTGTTACAAAGATGAAGACGATGACGGGCAATACGACAGCCAAAACGAGGACTCTATGGATCTTTCTCATGAATACTACACTCCCTCTGGGTCTTCCTGTCACACCCCTATGCCTTCCTCCTCAAGCCTCTGCCCTCTCCCTCCCTCCACCTCAGCTTTCTCCCACCTCTCATCCTCTGAGAAGGAGGAAGCCTCACCAGCTAACACATCAAACTCTTATGATGAGAAGCCCAAACATTTGGCTGAAATGTCCTCAGATCCACGTGAGCACCAGACCACCATCAAACAGGAGACTGTGCATCAGCCCCAATCTGAGACTCAACATCAGAGAAGAGAAGCACGAGATGAGAAGCCACAAACAGCCCCAAAGACAAACAAGCATTCTTCTCCTTCCCTCTCTCAGCAGCAACGTGACTGTGGTCCCTCAGTCTCTCAGACAACCCAGGCTGAGAGAGCTTCTCAGAGCTCCCACATGGGCCCCAACCCTCACATGAGCTCTGCATCACAGCAACAACTGGCACAGCAAATGATCCAATACCAGTGTGAGCAGTGCAAGCTTGGCTTCCCATCCTTTGAGCACTGGCAGGAGCACCAGCAACTCCACTTCCTCTCTGTGCAAAACCAATTCATCCACCCTCAGTTCTTGGACCGCCCAATGGACATGCCCTTCATGTTGTTCGATCCTAGCAATCCCCTGTTGGCCAGTCAACTCCTCTCTGGGGCCATGCCACAGATCCCAAGCAGCTCTGCCACCTCTCCATCAACACCCACCTCCACCATGAACTCCCTGAAGAGGAAGTTGGAGGAGAAAGCAGGCACTAGCCCAGGAGAGAATGACAGCACCAACAGTGGGGAGGAGCCACAAAGAGACAAGCGCCTCAGGACTACCATCACACCTGAGCAGCTGGAGATCCTCTATCAGAAATACCTATTGGACTCAAACCCTACTCGAAAAATGCTTGACCACATTGCTCATGAGGTGGGACTGAAGAAGAGGGTAGTGCAAGTTTGGTTCCAAAATACCAGAGCCAGGGAAAGGAAGGGTCAGTTTCGGGCTGTAGGGCCTGCTCAAGCTCACCGGCGATGCCCTTTTTGTCGTGCTCTCTTCAAGGCGAAAACTGCACTAGAGGCACATATCCGTTCCCGCCATTGGCATGAAGCCAAACGTGCTGGTTACAACCTAGCTCTCGCTGGCATGTTCACTGAGGAAGGGATGCAAATGAAGATGGATCCTCTGGATATCTCCAGCTATTCCCAGCTTGCACCTTCTAACAATGATGGACAATGCTCCTCTCTGTCACCAGTGAGCAAAAACATGGAGTTGTCTCCCAGGGCCCTTTTGAGCCCTTCATCCATTAAAGTTGAAGGAGGAATGGAGGACTTTGAGAGTCCATCTATGTCCTCTGTCAACCTTAGCTTTGACCAGAACAAACTTGATAATGACGACTGTTCTTCAGTAAATACGGCCATCACAGATACCACCACTGGTGATGAGGCCAATGCTGACAATGACAGTGCTGATCAAAAGCATGGTCAAAATAGTGGTGATTACCTGTCTAAGTCTGTGGGTACAGCCCCCTCTCTTGAAAATGACGACCAGATGTCATCAGGGCTGGTGAGCCCTGCGACAAGCTATTATGCTAGAGACTATGAAAATGAGAATATAATCGACTACAGTGAGACCTCCAGTCTGGCTGATCCCTGTTCACCAAGCCCCGGAGCTTCCGGCAGCAGGAGCATCGACAGTGGAGACCGTCCTGGCCAAAAGCGCTTCCGAACTCAGATGACTAACCTCCAGCTGAAGCTACTCAAGTCCTGCTTCAATGACTACAGGACACCTACCATGCTGGAGTGTGAGGTACTTGGCAATGACATCGGACTTCCAAAAAGGGTGGTTCAGGTGTGGTTCCAGAATGCTCGCGCCAAGGAGAAAAAGGCTAAGCTCAGCATGGCTAAGCACTTCGGGATCAACCACACATCCTACGAGGGGCCGAAGACGGAGTGCACTTTGTGCAGTGTCAAGTACAGTGCCCGTCTCTCTGTGCGAGATCACATCTTCTCTGCACAACACATCACCAAGGTAAAGGACACCATTGGGAGCCAACTGGACAAGGAGAAGGAGTACTTTGACCCAGCTACTGTTCGCCAGCTGATGGCCCAGCAGGAGATGGATCGCATCAAGAAAGCCAATGAGGTCCTGGGACTGGCACAGCAGCAAGCCATGCAGCAGCAGGGAATCTTTGATAGCCCCGCCCTGCAGGCCCTGAACCTTCAGTCTGCCTATTCAAATCTGCAAGGGATGCCCCCTGGACTTCTGCCAGGTGTCGGAAGCACCTCCCTACCTGGCTTTAACTCATCAAACTCAGGTATGTCATCGCTTAGACGTCACATAGATCACTGTTTCATCAGAATTGTCTTAAACCAATGAAGCCCTCTTGGATCAAATTTAATATTTTGTAATATCCACAATTGAAAAGAAGTGCTGTACCAGTCTGAGGGTCTCATTCAAGTAAAACAATTAACTAGGTATTAACTGGGAAAACTAGTAAGCACTTCTGGATTAAATAGGGCTCTGAATTTCTCCTACGTTTTTCAGTAGGCAACGTTTTGACCTTCTTCAGATTAAATACCCTTGTCATCAATCAATCTGTCATCTGGAAATATTCACATTGGACTACATACTCTACATGTAATATAATGTAACAGTGTGAGGGAACCTTCCGTTTTAATCTGGATTTGCCAGGCAGCTGTAAGCATGTTATGTTTTACATCACATTGTATTTCATAATGAGTCATGCATTCTAGTAAAAGTCCTTCATTTGACTGTGTTGGCCTGCGTTATTGGAGAGACGCTACTACAACAAACAAATACAATATGAAATCAGAATGAACATCTCCAGACATCTGCTGTCAACTTCATGAGCTACTTGAACTGTTACCATTCAGTTAGAGAACATTAAACAAGTCCTCAAATGAATAATAATAGCTCACTTCCTTCTCAAACCTCTTTGACCTTGGGAACATTAGTAGTACTTGACCTTATTATCATTTAAATTACATGTTTTGATTAAGATTTCCTAAGTTTGTTTAAAGGTCAGTGTCATACTTTATGTAAAGAAACCATTTGCACATGTTTGAAGTAGTAGACACTAGAGTCTGTATTATCTTAAGATAATTTTGTCTGTTGTTTTCTTTATTATTGCCCTGCTGCATCTTGATTGATTAACTCTAGTAAATATTGTGATTGAGACCTCTTCTTAAGGGCCTTCCTGGAAAGGCTGAGTTTCTGATTGGCTAACGTTGAGTCATCAAAAGCAATCTAAGGAATTACCTCTGGTTAAAAACATTTCTCTTCAAGAAGGGCTCAGTTATTAATGCACTGAGCTCCAATAATTAGTGCGTACAGTAGCTCTCTAGAACACCTCACTTAGAAAAACACATACATGCATCTATGAATAACTAATGTCTGAATCCCCCTCTAACTCTGAATTCTCCCATTTCTCTGTTTCAAAACCTCTAGCTTTAACTCCTCCCAAACCTCCAAACCTCCTGAACATGCCTGGCGCCAGTGTTCCTTCACCCAGCCTCCCTATGTCTGGATTACCCAACAAGCCTCCCTCCTCCTCATCCTTGGCATCACCCAGCCCAGCACAGGCCAACACATCTGTCGCCCACTCCAGCCCTACTTCCACCTCCACCTCCACCACCACAACAACCCAGTCAGGCTCCCGCCCTGAACACCCCAAAGAGCGTAATGCTGAGAGGTCAAGAGAGAAGGAGAAGCCCCACCACAAGGAGAAGACAGAGAAGCCCTCAACGCCATCCTCCACTGGAGGCACCCCAGCCCCATCCACCTCTGCTGCCAGCGCCAAGAAAGAAAAACAAGATGCAGCTGTGCCCGCCACCTCCATGCCCACGCCGGGTATGGAGTATGTGGTGGACCCTGCCCAGCTCCAGGCCCTGCAGGCTGCCTTGGCATCGGACCCTACAGCTCTGCTGACTAGTCAGTTCCTGCCCTACTTCATGCCTGGATTTTCCCCGTATTACGCCCCACAGATACCTGGGACTCTCCAAGGCGGCTATCTGCAGCCAATGTACGGCATGGAAAGCATGTTCCCCTACAACCCAACATTGTCCCAAGCGCTGATGGGTCTGTCCCCAGGGTCCCTGCTTCAGCACTACCAGCAATATCAGCAGAGCCTGCAGGAGGCGCTACAGCAGCAGCAGCAGCAGCTTCAGCAGATCCAGCAACCCAAAGCGAGCCAAACTCCAGTACCCCCTCAACCTTCGGGGGACCGCAAAGAATCTGCCAAAGATCCACCGAAAACAGAGGAGCAGAAAGGCAACCCCCACAGAGAGATCTCTTCCTCCTTCTCCTCTCACAATAACCTACCCTCCAAGCAGAACGAGATGGATGGCAAAGTCGCAGACCCCCTTCTAGACCAATACATCGTCCCCAAGGTGCAGTACAGGCTGGCGTGTCGCAAATGTCAAGCAGTCTTCAGCAAGGAAGAAGCGGCCGTCAATCACCTGAAGTCTATCTGCTTTTTCGGTCAGTCTGTGGCAAACTTGCAAGAGGTGTTGTTGCGTGTCCCCATTGGCGCAGGTGCAAGGGTGGGCAGCCTCTACGACTGCCTGGCCTGCGACACCACGTTGGATGGGGACAAAGCGCTTAGTCAACACCTGGATTCGGCTTTGCACAAACACAGAACAATCAAGCGATCAGCCAGAAATGCCAAAGAGCACGCTACTAGTTTATTACCTCACTCTTCAGCCTGCTTCCCCGAACCTAACACCGCATCTACCTCGCAGTCTGCCACTCATCTCATCAGCACCCCCCCTCCCCCGCCAACGACATCAGCCACCATGCCGTCCTCCTCTGTCTCTTCATCCTTGTGCTCCTCCTCTGCCACCCCACTCAACACCACAGCTGCCGGCAAACCCTGGCCCCAGGCCCCTTTCTCCAGAGCTTTAGCTGGGAAGCCCAATGCCACTCCTTCTTCTTCTTCTTTTCCTCCAGTATCCTCACCTTCAACGGTTACCTCAAGTTCATTGAGCACCTCAGGAGTTCAGACCTCGATACCAACAGACGTCTTTACCGACGAGTCTGACTCTGACAGCAGTCAGAAGTCAGCAGACAGGCTGGGCAGGACGGCAGAGGTGCCGCAACAGCCCGGCTGTCTCAAAGACAGTAGTAGTTGTAGTAGTAATCTTGCTAGTGTAGGAACGGACTCCATCAGATTGTAAAAGAGCTTTCAGTGATGGACAATATTTAAAAAACGCAAAAGACAAAAAAAAAACACAAATGGGAAAAACAAACAAAAAAGCAGCGATGTTAAAATACGTTTAAAAGTATACAAAACAATTTCAGAAAAAGATGTGTAAAGACTAACTGCAATTCCAAAGCTTGTAACCAAAAATTTAAATGTTAGTGGATTGTTTTCCCATATCAACATGCTGGTTTTCATTTCTTTCAACTTAAATATATACATTTATATGTATAAGAATAGAAAGATCACTGCAGTTAAGTTTTGGGTAATGATAGAGGAATGCTGGACTGCCTCAAAGTTGTTAAATGGCCCAAGAACCCTTTTGACAAAGTCAACAAGCTGTCCCTTGTTTGTGTAATTATTTCCACTTAATAGCACAGTCACAAAAAGCCAGTATGTACTGTATGGGAGAATAGTCTAACACTTTTCTGCTATCAAAGCATTCAAATACCAATGGCTTGCAAAAGTAAAAAGAATAATGTAATGTCTATTTTATTCTCAGGTCAACAGCTCACAGACGTTTTTCTGTTACAGAAATTCATTGTTTTACACCTTTCGTTCCAAACAGGAGAAACATTATTATTCTTTTTTTTTTTTCCAGAAATTGATTTTAATGACAGAAAGTTTTAAAATGAGTGAAAATATCATAAAGGCATAGCTTTCTGGGCATTTAAAATGGTAGCTGATCTGCTGATTTTAAACATTTGAAATACTCTTAAAGGGGGAAATTTGCAATCTGGAGAGCATTGGAGACATGTTGATGGGGGATAAAAAAAAGATTTTTTTGATAAAAAAAACTTTCTGTATTTATGATAGATATGAACATTTTTGGTGTTAAGTAGATTGTTGCATTGGAAATGAATTTAAACAGTATGGTAGATTGAAAAAAAACTTTGTACATTTAGCTTTTGTATCGTCCAACTTTAAGGCGCTTCATTTGATGTTGTCTTGGTCATTCCGATAGACTAGATTATGGAGCAGTAACTTACCTGAACTTTATTTCTGTCTTATTCTCGGCTTCTTGGCTAACGTTCACCCAACTGCCACTCTCCCACTAGGCAGGATCCTCTCTTTCAAAATGGTTTTTCTCTCTGTTTTGGTTGGTATGGTTCTAACCAAAAAAGAAAAAAAGACCTGGGGTGAAATGTTAAACAATATTTACTTCTATTTCTGTTACCTTTGTGCACTTAACACTGTCTGACTCATAATTCTCACTTTACTTGTTCCTCTCTCTCCTCACTTTGTTTTTCTCGTCCCCTGCATCTGTAGATATGAAGATAGTTACTCCTCCTCGTGCACTACGAAGCAGGCCTTTTGTTCTTCATGTAGTGTGGCTACAGTATTGTTTTGGCTTTATTTTAATTTAGACTTTACGTTGTTGTTGTCATAGATGAAGAAAATGAAAAAATAATAATAATAATAATTTCCACGCTTTAAAACAAAAAGAAAATCCAAAGACTAAACACTTTCACCATTGGTGCATAAAGATGAGAAAAGAGGCTTCTTTATACTTGAGAATTTGTTGCTGTTTTTAGAGGAAAGAAAACAAAGTTTTAAAATAAATGAGTACGCATCAGAGTTGCCGTTTTTGCTTCTTTGCAAGCAGACAGGTGGCTTTTTTACGTAAAATACCAAGAATACCAAAAACCAAAAAAGGAACCTTGTCCTTGCATTGTGGAGTAGCAGTGTTACAGAGCCATTGCAGTTGTAAGATAGAGGTTATAAGTCTTCGTTTGAACTTTTCTGTTACTCACAAAAAGTTTTTTTTATTTTTTAAGAAAATGTACAAGGTCTGGTCTTCAAGGACATACGTTTTGCTGCTAATGTAGAATTTGAAAAAAGAACACCTAGCTAGATGCATGCTCATTTTGCTTTTTGGCTAAGCTTTAACTAAAACAACAATAAACCATTTTCTTGCCTCTGCGACATCTTTTTTTTTTCTTCTTGCAAAAACGGAACTTTGAAGACTGTGAATATATGTTCCAAAGGACATTTTTGCCGATTTTCTTTTTGAACAGACCAATGTTTAAAGCCAATGATATATAACATTAGTAAAGAACAGTGCATTCCAAATATCACATTAACGTTTTTTGTTTTGTTTTCTTAAAGCAAGGACTGATTTCATTTTAATAATTTGAATTATTATTATATATTTTTCTCATTTCTAAGGTGACTGTAAGCTGTTGTGTAAAGTTACATTCTGTTTGCTAAACAAAATTACCTAGATCTGTCATTTTGTGTCTGGCATTGAAAGTTGATAAGAACCCCTCCTTCCAGTTAAATTTGTTACTCACTTGATCAGCAAGTAATAGTGGTTACCAATACATGTATATGATACATCTGGTACTGATGCGTCTCCTAGGTTACATCATCATGCCTCTCAACTTACAAGTCTCAGAAGGAAATAATGGCTGTTTTGATAAGTCTGGAGTGCTGGCCCAACTTTCTGGCACATCCAGTTGTGACTTGGCCCAGGTGTCTGCAGGGCTTTAAACCATTTTCACGCACCATGTTGATTACAGGTTTCTAAGGGACGTCTTCATTCCAAAGCGTTATAAGTCTGGTAAAAACAGGAGTTTTTTTGAAGATGTCCCTTGTGTTCAGATACTGCAGTTAAGAGGTATGTCATGCCTTCATGTCCAAAGAGCTCACTCGCTCCATCTTATTGCAGTGGAAATGGATGTGCTTAATTATCCACACTCTCTCATAGATGAACAACTTTTATTTAATTCCTTTACACCAAAACCAAGGCATATTTAAATTTGTGAATAACTGGTTTTCGGCCACTAGTGTATAGCAAGTGTATTTGCCATAATTCATACAAAGCTGCAATCTAGGAAGTGTGTTAAAAGTGTTACGTCTTGCAGAGCAATGTGATTTGGTGTTAATACTTCCTTACGCATGCTGTTGAAATTGGGTTGATTTGGTCTGCAAGCTTGCCACTCCTCTAATCATGTTCTCTAGAATATTGTTCATATGATTCTTTTTGAGAATTCTAATGTTGTACAGTTTATTCTTGAATGCGTTTGCTTTATTTTGGTTTTCAGATGTCAGACATGTACTATTATTTTCTTATAACTATTTTATGTTATTTTAGTTTCTGTATATTACTTTTCCTCATATAAATTAACACTAGCTTTAATTTCAATTGCTGAATTTAAAAAAAAAAAAATTATTCTATGACCTGGCCACTTTATGGTGTAATAATGTTCTTATATTTGTTTGTCTTTTTGACACTGTTTGATCTCTTATTTCCAAAGTGTAATCTTTGTTTTGGGCTCTTTCGTGGAAGACGGTCATGGTCTTCTTCACAACAGATTCAGCCAGCATGGACTGTGTGTGTGAGTTTGTATGTGTGCGTATGAGTGTGTTTCATAAGAGCCAGCATCAGTTTTGAGTTTTTATACATTTTATTTTATACTGTACTTTTATTTACGCACCAAAACGTACTGAACCGAAAGCTGGATTATGAATAAAGTGGTGAAGTTTTAGAAAATTTGAATTTTAAAGGTAACAATAATCAAAAAGAGGAGAAAGACGATACCGAAGCACTGAGCAGTTTTTATTTTGATTGAATATATGAATGTGGCCAAAGCTTTATGCAGTTAAAAACAAAAATAAAAATTACAATTTGTGCCCCAGATAAGTGTATATTTTATTGTGGCACAAAACAATAGATAACTGAGATCCTTTCACTCACATTGGAATACTTGATTTTCATGGACAATTACAAAGAAATAAAAAGACAAGGTTTTGCTGTAGAGGTCATCTTTTGCCCACTGTGAAAATGAACATGTATACAGATATAGATATATTTAAAACAAGACATCAACTTTTTTGTTTGAAATGATAAAGAAGGAATGAAAAGAAGAAATGAACTCTGGGAAACTTTGGAGATCTTGCTGAGAGGACAGGGGAGGCTGTGGGCACACCAAAACTGGGCATGGGAGCCAAAGGCAGGGTCAAGGCGGCTTTAATATCACAACCATATTTGCTTACATCTCTGAGATGGGAATGGACTCTGGAACCAGTGGACATGTGACACAGAGAGGAAAGACATTAGATAAAGAAGCTGAACTATAGTGGCTCCAGCTGCTTCCTGGCTCTGTCTGTCTCTCTCTCTTCTCCAGCTCGGCCTCGTCTTCTGCTCTTTTACGGACATGTTTCCGCACTTCTGGACGGGATGGACAGAGATGCTCGCTTCATTTCTCCCGGTTCATGTTGTTGCTACCTGTTTCATTTCCTCCTGCTTGTCTCGCTGATGGACAAGTATAAGCTCTCCAGTCAGATGGCGGCTCGCCCCTCTCTCTGTTCATCACACCAACCAAAAAGAGAAATGAGCCAGAGAGAAAGGGGAAGGGTTTTCTAGGCTGTCATTCCTAAAGAGGCAGATACACACAAAAAAAGCGAATCAACCAAAATTAACAACCAAACTAACAAACAACCAAACAAAACCGTTTGCTCCAACTTCAAAGATGAACTGTTACTTGGAGCTCTCTCTGTTCCTTTTGTGACTCCTGGTGCCACAATGTTTTTTTTAATGCATTTTCTTTTTCTTTTTGTTTCCTTGAATTATTCCTCCTCCGAGCCTCACAAGCATGGCTCCGTGGCTCCAGGCAGCCCACTGAGGGTAGAAAAAACAGCCTTGCAATGTACAAAAAAGAGCAAGTTAAACCAAAAATGTTGTTCTTGATGTCTTTTCTATACTGTAGTCTTGTTAGCTTTTTTGTTACTGTAATTATATGATGAAGATTTCCAAACTGTACCAAATGACATGGAAACTAACATACATAAAACCACATGGAACTTCAGACTTTTAAAGAAACTTTTGTCACAAAAACCTTGTTGTCCTAGTTAAGTTGATTGTAGATGGTAATTGAATATACTCCTTTGAAAATATTTCATCAAGTATGTTTCTTGCTCATTGTGATACATTAAAAAAGGATGAGCATAAAATGCATTACTTGTGTGCCTCATCCTTGTGTGTTTTGTTTGAATTCGGTTGTATTGTATGAATGAAGACTGCAGATGAAGAGTGCAAAAGTTGAGTGTTACATACAGAGAGAGAATGTTGATCACTAAAATAGTGGTTTGTACATTTAGCTCAAATCGGAAAGCCTTTCCTGCCATGAATGATTTGTATACGTTGATACTACTATAGCTGCACTCTCTGTACCAACCATGAACATTTGATCCTTTATGCTTTCTTCTGTATTTACAGTGTAGAGTTGAAATACAGTAACCTTACACAGCCATAGCTTAGCAGTATTCTCCATAATATCTATTATTGTCCAACCGTATCCTTCACATTTGTATCTTATTAAGGGTAATAATGATCTTAAAACATCATTTGCATCGTCATTGTTTTAATTAATGCATAAAAAGTGTGATCTTGTCAGATCTCTTGAGCCTCTTCTTAATCTTCCATGCCCTAAGATGTGTCATCCTTCATATTTAGATCCCTGGTAGGGACGCTCACTGGACATGATTAATTAAAACATATTAAGGAACGAATGCAGGATCTCACTTAATTAGAAGTGGCTGTTTGTGACTAATTCAAGTTGATTAAGGCTGAGAAAAATTATACCTCCAAGTGAAGTATGTTATGAACAGCAGTACTTTTTAATTCCTTTTGACTGATGTTGGAACTCAAGTGCATTGTGTATTAGTACTGGGCACTCATTTGAAAATTAAGTAATTGAGAAGCTTGGATTTCTAATTATTAGTGCTTGTGTGTGCTGTTTGCAGCTCTCAGCCTTGAGAATGTGCTACAAGTGTCTGTATGTGTCATTGTTTTGCATGTGTTTGGATGACTATTGGAATGAGGATGTGAGAATGAAAGGCAAATTATCTTGTACCTGATCACACATGGCACAACAAGCCCAGAGCCAGATCACACATGGCACAACGAGACCAGAGCCAGATCACACATGGCACAATGAGACCAGAGCCAGATCACACATGGCACAACGAGACCAGAGCCATGTATTTAGAGAGTTGGGCCAATGAGGTTTCAGCATTATGATGCATTTACATGACACTACCTCATTCTATGGTAGCTATGTTAGCTCCCATTAACATTACATTGGGAATATTTAAACCATAGAATAAGAATGATACATTTCATTAGCAATTTAGTATGATCTTTATGATTTAAACAATGCTATGCAACTGAATGTCTAGAATTAGAACAATATTCAACATTGTAAAGTTGTCCTAACTTTGTGACTCTGAAAGAGACCTTTCAGAGGGCTGCTGGGACAGGCTGTTCTATGATTTCTAATGAGCAACCTGGAGGCCAAGAGACGACTCACTCTGATCCAAGTAGATGTAGTAACTCCTGTAGCCAACCATAGGCCAGGAACCTGCTACCACATACAGTTGAAGTCGGAAGTTTACATACACTTAGGTTGGAGTCATTAAAACTCGTTTTTCAACCGCTCCACAAATGTCTTGTTAACAAACTATAGTTTTGGCAAGTCGGTTAGGACATCTACTTTGTGCATGACACAAGGCATTTTTCCAACAATTGTTTACAGACTGATTATTTCACTTATAATTCACTGTATCACAATTCCAGTGGGTCAGAAGTTTACATACACTAAGTTGACTGTGCTTTAAACAGCTTGTAAAATTCCAGAAAATGATGTCATGGCTTTAGAAGCTTCTGATAGGCTAATTGATATAATTTGAGTCAATTGGAGGTGTACCTGTGGATGTATTTCAAGGCCTACCGTCAAACTCAGTGCCTCTTTGCTTGACATCATGGGAAAATCAGAAGAAATCAGCCAAGATCTCAGAAAAACAATTGTAGACCTCCACAAGTCTGGTTCATCCTTGGGAGCAATTTCCAAACGCCTGAATGTACCACATTCATCTGTACAAACAATAGTATGCAAGTATAAGCACAATGGACCACACAGCCACCATACCGCTCAGGAAGGAGACGCATTCTGTCTCCTAGAGATTAACGTACTTTGGTGCGAAAGGTGCAAATCAATCCCAGAACAACAGCAAAGGACCATGTGAAGATGCTGGAGGAAACAGGTACAAAAGTATCTATATCCACAGGAAAACGAGTCCTATATCGACATAACTTGAAAGGCTGCTTAGCAAGGAAGAAGCCACTGCTCCAAAACCGCCATTTAAAAGCCAGACTACGGTTTGCAACTGCACATGGGGATAAAGATTGTACTTTTTGGAGAAATGTCCTCTGGTCTGATGAAACAAAAATAGAACTGTTTGGCCATCATGGCCATTGTTATGTTTGGGGGGAAAAGGGGGAGGCTTGCAAGCCAAAGAACAACATTCCAAACGTGAAGCACTGGGGTGGCAGCATCATGTTGTGGGGGTGCTTTGCTGCAGGAGGGACTGGTGCACTTCACAAAATAGATGCATCACGAGGAAGGAAAATGATGTGGATATATTGAAGCAACATCTCAAGACATCATCAGTCAGGAAGTTAAAGCTTGGTTGCAAATGGGTCTTCCAAATGGACAATGACCCCAAGCATGCTTCCAAAGTTGTGGCAAAATGGCTTAAGGACAACAAAGTCAAGGTATTGGAGTGGCCATCACAAAGCACTGACCTCAATTCTATAGAAAATGTGTGGGCAGAACTAAAAAAGCGTGTGTGAACATGGAGGCCTACAAACCTGACTCAGTTACACCAGCTCTGTCAGGAGGAATCGGCCAAAATTCACCCAACTTATTATGGGAAACTTGTGAAAGGCTACCCGAAACGTTTGACCCAAGTTAAACCATTTAAAGGCAATGCTACCAAATACTAATTGAGTGTATATGTAAACTTCTGACCCACTTGGACTGTGATGGAGAAAGAAAAAAAAATAATAATAATAATAAAATAATAATAAAATAAATAAATAATTCTCTACTATTATTCTGACATTTCACATTCTTAAAATAAAGTGCTGCTCCTAACTGACCTAAGACAGGGAATTGTTACTAGGATTACATGTCAGGAATTGTGAAAAAGTTAAATGTATTTGGCTAAGTTGTATGTAAACTACCGACTTCAACTGTATATCTCAACTGTACAGCATGACATCAGACTTATGAATGTAACATTGATTTAGTGTTAGAGTAGGTATCATATTCACAGTGTTATCCTTTGTAGTTTTTGGCATGCAGTAGGCTCCAAGCTGTTCCCTTACTTTATGCACAGGAGTCACAGAGGTTAGGGGGCCATTACGATTCACCCTACAATATTAACAGGAAAGGGCCTTTTGCATCAGTAACACATTTCCAATGCATTCTTTGTATTTTTCTTGTCTTTGCAAGAAACTGTGACACGGTTGTACCATATTGGTTTGATTGTAATGCTGGAGGTCTTTATGAAACGAAATAACAAACTGAAATAACAAGGGAGGACCTTGATAGTGGGGCCCCCTCCTATCCAGCCCCAGTCAGGAACGGTGTGACACACGAGGGCATGCGCTCCCCTTTGGAAGTTTCCTTTAATAAAGGAGTACGTTATTATTATTGCCTTGTGACCTTTAGTGAGCTCCAGTCTGAGAAGATTTGATTGAATTGCTGTCTGTTTTACTATAAATAGGGATGAAGAGGGTGGGCGGAGTCATTGAGAGCCTTACTGAATTCTTGAAAGTTTCTTAAGGATTTTCATTGGAATATGATTTGAGTATTGAACTGAATATTATAAAAGAGAAGTGTGCTGTGAATGTGTGTGTTCATACCACATGCATGCTGAATTAACTACGGTGCATGATGGGGTTCTAGGAAAGCAGGTAAAGGGTTTCTGAGAAGCCCCAGAGAGACAGAGTTGGAGGCAGGGGCCATCCTGTCTAGAGCAAGGAGCCTGATTCATCGGCCATGCTGAGCCAATTAACACGCAAGGGTACATCCCGAATGAATTAAAAGCACCTTAATCGGATCAGAGTGAAAAGCCAGGCCGCTTCCTCTCCAGCCCTGGACCAGATGGCACCCACACTCACATGTAGCATTGTAACAGCCCAAGTTGCAAGAGTGTGAAATTGGGTTAGCGCCTGAGTCTAACACTGGCCATGGGCAAGGTGAGCTCCCAATCTTATACTCCCCTGGCCTGGAGGAACAGGCCCCACGTTACAAAATGTATGGGCCCAATACTTAATTATCATGCCAACTGCTCCTCACATAGCCTGTCAGGCCACAGTGAGTAGAGGGGGTCTGTATGTAGGCCTCGATCTGAGTGACAGCTCCACAGGATCCTGTCTGCCGCTCCTCTCTCTCTCTACCCCTGTCTGCCCTGTACATATCCCAGAAAAGGCCCCTGATGTATCAGAGCTCACTCCCACTCAGGCCCTACAGGCAGATTAGAGCTCTGCTGGATAGAATATCTGTCGCTCTGTATGACTGGATGGCTCTAGCTGGGTGGTGATGCCATGTAGAGGGTTGAGGCCTGGTCCCACTCATGTCTCTGTGGGGTTTCTTAAGCTCTTTAGGATCTGCTTTCAACATTTGCAGGGAATCAAGGGTACGAAGGTTGGACAACTGAAGCCAAAGTGACTACAAAAGGCATGGTTGTACATAGCATTTCTATGTAACCACGGACATTGTTTAAATGAAAAACATGGCTCTTAAATGGTTGTTTGGCTTGAAGTTGGCACAGGCCCTGGAGACCACAAAGGTAGAAAATGAGGAGCAGAAGATGGAAGGGAAATCACGCTACCAAACATTCCAGCATGGCTTTTAATCCTACGCTGGGCTGTTCAGGGCATCCTGTTGCCAACCAACCCATCCGACTGTGGTGTTTCACCTCTGTCACATTAACACAAAGTCCTAAAGACTCCAAACCCATAATGAGATGCCATGAAACCACCATTTCCCCCAGGCACGTGCACACACACACACACACACACACACACACGGTATTTAAAGTAATGCAGTGTAATGATTTGTTGAGAATTGGAACAAAGAGTTCTGGGTCCTTTGCCAGGACTATCACTGCTATCAAACCTTTTGAGGTTTTGGGAACATGTTACATTTGGAATTGTAGGTAAACTGTTCTGAACTGTATCAAAGGAACAAATTATAGTATGGCTAAGCAGGGCTGCTTTAGACATGAGCAGGTTTCTCTGCTGTTGAGGGCTAACCTCTGACAGCCAGTCTGGGACAATAACAGGGTACACCATGAGGCTAAGGATTCTTCTCATTGCCGGGCCTAAAAACCACAGGACTACCACATCCTACATCCACATCCTAGCCCAGTGAGCTCTCCCCCTTTTCTCCCCACCTCCCCTGGATCTCCATCCATGCAGTGCCACAATGTCTTCCTCCCCTATCAATGTCAAAGCCAAATCACTCCAGAGCCGCGAGGACAGGTCAAACTAATTCAATCTCATCTGTCAGGAGAAATGATGGGTGAGGGGGATCCGAGGGAAGGCAAACGGGATAAAACATTTAAAACGCAAAGACGGGTTCCTTTTTTAAATTGAAGACGGCTGGGTGAGGCCTTGTTTTAAAGCAGGCATCCCTCCCACCTCCAGGGAATCTGATGGGATAGACGGGAATGTCAGAGGAAAGAAGACCTTATCAGACTCTGTCATGTGACCTACAGACACACAGGTCTGTGGGAGGGGCTCTGAGGGTCAGTACTGGCAGTGCTGACCTCTTACTGGACACTGCTTATGGATAGAGTTATACAGGATTTGTAAATGTATCAGACTAATACATGCCATTATTAAACACTGTTTTAGTGCAGTCAAAATTCTGTTTATCCTGTGTTTTGTATCATGTTGTACAACAGCTGATGAAACTAACACTGTAAAAGTGTAGAGAAAAATGTAATCAGTGTTATTTTCTGATAGTTGCTGGTTGAAATAATACAATCTACACAGGACCTTCTAATCAGTAGATTTGCATGGGTGGGAGTTTCAGCTTTCCATGGTGACATCACCATGCGGTGAATTGGTTAATTGACCAATAACAAAGAGAGTTCCAAACTTCTCGTTCCAAACCTCTAGTTTTCAGTTTTCCCCTCCCCACTCAGACCATTCTCAGACAGTCCTAGCAAAATTGTTACTTGAGAAATTGTTTTTTGCATAGACATTTACCCATATCAGTCTACTACCCCCCATCCTGTGCAGGACAAACTAGTGGCCCTTAGCCCCCCACCAGCCTGGAAGCCATGGGGGAGGTGTGGAGTGTGCCTTGGCAGCCACTGGGTCTTGCTTGAATATTTCCCATCTCCTGGACACAGGATCAGGTGTCGCCTTTTTCACAAAACCTTCTGGTTCTGCTTAACAGGAAATGAGGTCCATCAGAAGAACTCTGACCAAAACTGAGCCTGAATCAGGCCTGACAGGCAGAAATATTAGCCTGTGACGGCAGCCAATAATTGAGTGATCGGCTCACCCCTCAATCGTAATGAGGAGAATATGTGCTGGGAATGTGTTTGTCCTTCTCTTCTCCTTCTCCTACTCCTGCCCTCTCCTCCCCTCTCTTCACCCTCTTTTCTCCTTTATCCAATAAATCATTTCAAAGTTCTTCCCTAGGTGTCATTTCTGTAACCTCAAAGTAATGTTTATGCACCGAGAGCTTTTCAAGACCTCTGCTTGAGAGTGTTTTAACCCCTGAAAATCATAGCTCTGCGTTGATGTCACAGTCGTGAGAGATAAATTATCACACCTCATTTTGTTCTTGTATGTAAAAAGGACAATGGCTTGACCATGTAAGAGCTCCACTGTCTTTTGGTCCATGCTTTTCCTCCATAAATGTGTTTTACAGGTTGTCCTGGTCTGATGGGGTCTGATGGGGTCTGATGGGGTCTGTTGGGGTCTGATGAGGTCTGATGGGGTCTGATGGGGTCTGATGGGGTCTGATGGGGTCTGATGGGGTCTGATGGGGTCTGATGGGGTCTGATGGGGTCTGATGAGGTCTGATGGGGTCTGATGGGGTCTGATGAGGTCTGATGGGGTCTGATGGGGTCTGCTACTTCACTTTAACAGTTCAAAAGTCAAGGAGAGAATCCTGCCTTTACGTAGATCTACAAGTCTCTTGTCATTGTACTGCTGAGAGGATGTAAGAGGGATAGAATCCTGCCTTTACGTAGATCTACAAGTCTCTAGTCATTGTACTGCTGAGAGGATGTAAGAGGGATAGAATCCTGCCTTTACGTAGATCTACAAGTCTCTAGTCATTGTACTGCTGAGAGGATGTAAGAGGGATAGAATCCTGCCTTTACGTAGATCTACAAGTCTCTTGTCATTGTACTGCTGAGAGGATGTAAGAGGGATAGAATCCTGCCTTTACGTAGATCTACAAGTCTCTAGTCATTGTACTGCTGAGAGGATGTAAGAGGGATAGAATCCTGCCTTTACGTAGATCTACAAGTCTCTAGTCATTGTACTGCTGAGAGGTTGTAAGAGGGATAGAATCCTGCCTTTACGTAGATCTACAAGTCTCTAGTCATTGTACTGCTGAGAGGTTGTAAGAAGGAGAGAATCCTGCCTTTACGTAGATCTACAAGTCTCTAGTCATTGTACTGCTGAGAGGTTGTAAGAGGGATAGAATCCTGCCTTTACGTAGATCTACAAGTCTCTAGTCATTGTACTGCTGAGAGGTTGTAAGAGGGATAGAATCCTGGCTTCACCTAGATCCACATGTCTCTAGTCATTGTACTGCTGAGAGGTTGTAAGAGGGATAGAATCCTGGCTTCACCTAGATCCACATGTCTCTAGTCATTGTACTGCTGAGAGGTTTTAAGAAGGATAGACCTACAGAATAAATCTAACACTCAGCATCGGACCACCATTCCTACATCAAATATCTGTGGCATATGTAGGTTTCTGTATGCTTTACAATAATCTACAGTCTGTGTGTGTGTGTGTGTGTGTGTGTGTGTGTGTGTGTGTGTGTGTGTGTGTGTGTGTGTGTGTGTGTGTGTGTGTGTGTGTGTGTGTGTGTGTGTGTGTGTGTGTGTGTGTGTGAAACAGTTTACAGTACTCTGTGTGTATCTATATGAGGTGGAGGGTGTGTGTGTGAGCAGGACCTGGTTTAGTTGTGGGCAAAGGGAGGGAGGGATCTCTCTCTCCCAGAGCCTTTGAGGTGCAGCTTCAAGTTACACATAGCTTAGGGAAAACGGCTCCGAAAGAAATTCTTAATGCAATAATTGTTCTGAGACTTGTTCTTATTAATATTTTTCTGACTCCATATTTTTTCAAGTTTTTTTTCATCCTACTTTTTTCCTTAACCAAAATCAGTTGTTGTCTGTTGCTGCTGGAATGCCTGTCAGACTGGGCCCTGACCCTGGGCAGGCAGCAGTAATGATGGGAAGATGAAAGAGCCAGGCCCATTCCCAGGCTGCCCTGTTAGGGGGTGCAGGCCTGTGAAATGGGGAGATAATGGAGTCCAGGTGTGCAGTGGGGGCCAGAGACGGTCCTCAGTCCTCAGTCTGAGAGGGAGGCCACACTGCCTTTACTTCATGAACACTGACAGGGAGCTCCCTCACAGACTCACACACACACACACACACACACACGCACACGCACACGCACACGCACACGCACACACACACACACACACACACACACACACACACACACACACACACACACACACACACACACACACACACACACACACACACACACACACACACACACACACACACACACACATACAAAGGGAATTATGACAAACCTTACAACAGATGATTCTCACCTCCTCAGTCCCCAGTGGTGTAATGCTGCCAGATATTCCTTTGTTTCTTCATTTGGAAGTAGGAAGCCCTGTCTAACTTAATAAGTGTTAAATCCAGCATGGAAATTATTAAAACTGGGAATTATGTCTTGTTAGGCGGGGGCTAATGCAATGAATTCAATCCACATCTGGTTTTGCAGTTATAATACTGGTGGGAAGCAATCTCCGATCTTTAGATTGCATGGGAACACAGTGATTTTTTGTCAGAGAGCATGGATATGAATGTGTGCGGGGTGTCGGTACCATAAAGAAGAGCATTTGCCTTATCTTTCATCCAGAACAAGTTTACTTGTTGAGCGTTTACCCCTTGTAGCCATTGTTAATCTGAAGTAGTGAAGTTTTAAAGGAAAGGTCATGCGGATCGGCCACAAAAGTGTTTCTAATCAGAGCAGACAGGCTTGCAAAGCTCCGCTGTAATTACAATCTAATTAACAGGCAGCAGACAGAATCCAGCATGCCATTTAACATCAATAATTTAACCCTTCACAGGCGCTCTACAAAGAACATGTGCTCCACAGCCCAAAGAGAAGCAGATGCTAGAGTGAACACATTGGATATCCCCTACCTCCTTTTTTTCCATATAAGGTCAGTAAATGTCAATTGGAGAGAGTTAAAATGACTAAAGAGGGACTCGTCTGAAAATGAGTCCTCATTAGGACCTCCTCCATAAGAGCCCAATCCATCTCAGATAAATATTACATTCTGATTATGTATAAATATCAGACTGATTATGACCCTTATCATCATCAGTGGCTTTAGTTTCCACCAGATTATCACATAATTCATTCAAATAGGAGGGCAAATAGGCCCTTACATTTAAGAGGGAGACAGTTGGATTATTCCAGGATGAAAAGCACCAATCAGTTTCTCAATCAAATGAACAAGGAGCTGACAGATACAGAAGTAATCAGTTCAGAGGAATATGGGAACATTGCAGAATCAGATTTCTATTTGATTCATTTGGTCTGGTTATTAAAAGGCCTTTCGCTCAGGGTTGCTTATCTGGTGAGGTACAATGTAATTCCACTTTTGACGTGTCAGTTTTTATACCCTATAAATCAAATATTGGCATTGTGTTTACTGTAGAATTTTTAACAGGAGAGAAACATGGTTCTCCTCCAAATGAGAAAACATTTGAAATGATACAGAACAGTAGAACATAAAAGGGGCTATGTGTTGGCAAGAGATGGGGGGAAGAGAGTAGAAGGTAGAGAGAGAGAGAGAGAAGGTGAGGAGACAGAGGGAGAATGGAGAGAAGGGAGGTGATGAAGTCTTGTCAGTAGGTGTCTCTCTGTTTTAATGAAAGATTTCTGTCACCCTGCAAACAGACCCACTCCTGAATAAGTCCACTGCACAGTATCATCTTGACATGAAATTGTTTACAGACATTTGGAGTTATTCTTGAAAAAAGCACTTTGGCCGAGGCAGCCGTGCTGAGAGTTTGAACCCAGGCAAATAGGATTTCAGAGACAGATCCCTATTACTTTGTGAATAAGGTTGTTTGCAGTAGAAAGGTGAGCTGTTCTGTTAGCCAATTGAGTGGCTGATATTACATTTTTTTTCTCTGTTCCTCCCTTGCTCTTGGTGCACCTGACTGGCACTGATATAATAAATATTGACTTGTGCAGGCAGATTAGGAGGCTGAGGTCTGTGGGTCTGGCTCTGTGCTGCCAGGAGTCAGGGCCTCCTCCCAGGCCCCTGTCTGTCCCAACGTCCCTGTCTCTCTGTCTCTCACTCTCTGTCAGTCTGTCTGTCCCAACGTCCCTGTCTCTCTGTCTTAGTCTGTCTGTCTCTGTCTGTCTGTCTGTCTGTCTGTCTGTCTGTCTGTCTGTCTGTCTGTCTGTCTGTCTGTCTGTCTGTCTGTCTGTCTGTCTGTCTGTCTGTCTGTCTGTCTGTCTGTCTGTCTGTCTGTCTGTCTTGTCTGTCTGTCTGTCTGTCTGTCTGTCTGTCTGTCTGTCTGTCTGTCTGTCTGTCTGTCTGTCTGTCTGTCTGTCTGTCTGTCTGTCTGTCTGTCTGTCTGTCTGTCTGTCTGTCTGTCTGTCTGTCTGTCTGTCTCTGTCTCTGTCTCTGTCTCTGTCTCTGTCTCTGTCTCTGTCTCTGTCTCTGTCTCTGTCTCTGTCTCTGTGTCTGTCTGTCTGTCTGTCTGTCTGTCTGTCTGTCTGTCTGTCTGTCTGTCTGTCTGTCTGTCTGTCTGTCTGTCTGTCTGTCTGTCTGTCTGTCTGTCTGTCTGTCTGTCTGTCTGTCTCCTTGCTGGAGGAACACACCTTGGCCTTGTCTGCCCTTCCCATTACAGTCTCCATTCTGACTTATACTGATGAGAGATATTTAAACACAACTCTAAAAAGAAGCATATTGGTCCTCTCTCCACCTCCCCCATATGGGCTCAAACAATGAAAAGGCAAACACTCCTACAGAAACATTTTCTCTTCTGATATGATGAGCGCTTGGTTCTGTAAATCAATCTTGTTCACACTCATGTGAAGATAATATTAAAATGAGAAAATAGATTTTTATGTCATGTAAAAATAATGTAACGCTCTAGATGTGTCTCTGATTATAGTCCTTTTTTTGTTCAGTGCTTGAAAATCTCCTCAGAGCCAAAATGTTGTTTCACCGACATGACGCACGTCTACCTATGTGATGAATTTATTGTTCTTGGGGATGTCATTCGAAAACATAATGTTAACTTTCACTGCTATGTGGATGACACACAGCTGTACATTTCAATGAAACATGGTGAAGCCCCAAAACTGCCCTCGCTGGAAGCCTGTTTTTCAGACATAAGGAAGTGGATGGCTGCAAACTTTCTACTTTTAAACTCAGACAAAACAGAGATGCTTGTTCTAGGTCCCAAGAAACAAAGAGATCTTCTGTTGAATCTGACAATTAATCTTGATGGTTGTACAGTCGTCTCAAATAAAACTGTGAAGGACCTCAGCGTTACTCTGGACCCTGATCTCTCTTTTGACGAACATATCAAGACTGTTTCAAGGAAAGCTTTTTTCCATTTACGTAACATTGCAAAAATCTGAAATTTTCTGTCCAAATATGCTGCAGAAAAATGTATCCATACTTTGGTTACTTCTAGGTTAGACTACTGCAATACTCTACTTTCCGGCTACCCGGATAAAGCACTAAATAAACTTCAGTTAGTGCTAAATATGGCTGCTAGAATTCTGACTAGAACCCAAAAATGTGATCATATTACTCCAGTGCTAGCCTCCCTACACTGGCTTCCTGTTAAGGCAAGGTCTGATTTCAAGGTTTTACTGCTAACCTACAAAGCATTACATGAGCTTGCTCCTACCTAACTTTCCGTTTTGGTCCTGCCGTACATACCTACACGTATGCTATGGTCACAAGACGCAGGCCTCTTAAAATAAAATAAAAAATGTATTTTTAAATGTAAAGAATTCCCTCGAATTTCTAAGCAAACTGCTGGAGGCAGTGCTTTCTCCTACAGAGCTCCATTCTTGTGGAATGGTCTGCCTACCCATGTGACAGACGCAGACTCGGTCTCAACCTTTAAGTCTTTATTGAAGACTCATCTCTTCAGTAGGTCCTATGATTGAGCGTAGTCTGGCCCAGGAGTGTGAAGGTGAACGGAAAGGCACTGGAGCAACGAACCGCCCTTGCTGTCTCTGCCTGGCCGGTTCCCCTCTCCACTGGGATTCTCTGCCTCTAACCCTATTACAGAGGCTGAGTCACTGGCTTACTGGTGCTCTTCCATGCCGTCCCTAGGAGGGGTGCGTTACTTGAGTGGGTTGAGTCACTGACGTGGTCTTCCTGTCTGGGTTGGCGCCCCCCCCTTGGGTTGTGCCGTGGCGGAGATCTTTGTGGGCTATACTCAGCCTTGTCTCAGGATGGTAAGTTGGTGGTTGAAGATATCCCTCTAGTGGTGTGGGGGCTGTGCTTTGGCAAAGTGGGTGGGGTTATATCCTGCCTGTTTGGCCCTGTCTGGGGGTATCATTGGATGGGGCCACAGTGCCTCCTGACCCCTCCTGTCTCAGCCTCTAGCATTTATGCTGCAGTAGTTTATGTGCCGGGGGGCTAGGGTCAGTCTGTTATATCTGGAGTATTTCTCCTGTCTTATCTGGTGTCCTGTGTGAATTTAAGTATGCTATCTCTAATTCTCTCTTTCTTTCTTTCTTTCTCTCTCTCGGAGGACCTGAGCCCTAGGACCATGCCCCAGGACTACCCGGCATGATGACTACTTGTTTCCCTCAGTCCACCTGGCCGTGCTGCTACTCCAGTTTCAACTGTTCTGCCTGCGGCTATGGACCCCTGACCTGTTCACCGGACGTGCTACCTGTCACAGACCTGCTGTTTTCAACTCTCTAGAGACAGCAGGAGCGGTAGAGATACTCTCAATAATCGGCCATGAAAAGCCAACTGACATTTTCTCCTGAGGTGCTGACATGTTGCACCCTCAACAACCACTGTGATTATTATTATTTGACCATGCTGGTCATTTATGAACATTTGAACATCTTGGCCATGTTCTGTTATAATCTCTACCCGGCACAGCCGGAAGAGAACTGGCCACCACTCATAGCCTGGTTCCTCTCTAGGTTTCTTCCTAGGTTTTGGCCCTTCTAGGGAGTTTTTCCTAGCCCCTGTGCTTCTACACCTGCATTGCTAGCTGTTTGGGGTTTTAGGCTGGGTTTCTGTACAGCATTTTGATATATCAGCTGATGTAAGAAGGGCTATATAAATACATTTGATTTGATTGTTCTTCTATGATAGAATGTTAGTTGCAACACGGCTGTTGTGTTTTTTTTAGCGAGCTTCCTAGCAACGTCTGTTGTTGCTACTGCTTTGGCCTACTTCTTACACAACATATTATGGACCAGCTGAGCAGCCAATCAGCTGCTTTGTAAGTGCACCTCTGGGTCACATGCTCAGTCAAATGCACATTAAGGTGCCACCAACAGGAGGTTGGTGTCCTTAATCAGGGAGGACAGGCTTGTGGTAATGACTGGAGCAGAATCAGTGGAATGGTATCAAATACATGAAACTTTGATTTCATTCTATTCACTCAGTTCCAGCCATTATTATGAGCCATGCTCCCCTCAGCACCCTTCACTGATGCACACACACACATGCGTACACACACACGCAGAGTTACACACACATGCACACACACACATGCATGCAGGAAAATCAAACCAAGGTTATTGCACATTAATTTAATTTTGGTATATGGCTGCTGTTTGAAATTAATACGGCCACCTTTTTAAATGCCGGGTTATCAGCTTCACAAAACAAATGCAGGGCAATTCCCCCTCCCTCCCTCCACTCCTCCCTCCCTCTCCTCCTCGCTTGATATATGAATTTTTGACCAAATGTCCCCTCTTGACTACTGTAACGAGGTATGATGTATTGAGCCTTGGCTGTTGCCATGGAGACCCCAGTCCCCTGTTACTTGTCATTAGAGCACAAACAAGCACTGGCATCTAATGTCATTCCAGTCAACATGAGGAAGAGCGATGAGAAAGGGAGAGAGTGTGTGTGCTGGGATCTCTCTCCCGCTCCTCAGCGAGAAAATGGCTTGCTGTGTATAAGGTTTTGGTTCCATTCCCTTTCTGGTATGCTCAGGGCGGGAGAGTTGGGAAGAATATATAGCAAGAATGGAGTTTCTACCTCCTACCCTGTCTCGATCTAACCTTTCAATGATTCAAGGTAGGACTGCAGATGAGTCAGGATGTCTTCTTTCCCTCAAATAATTGCCTTTTCCTGTGATTCTCGCTATTCCCTTTCTTCCCTTTCTACACCGTCTCTTCCGTCTCTGCTTCTGAGGAACAATGGGGTCATTTTCTCTAGATGGTCGAGGAAATCAAGTCGCACCTCTGGTATACAAACAAGAGGACATAGCCACAATTGAACATATGGTAGCAGACATTTCTGTATAAAGCATTTCGGACTGTTCTTGTTACATGCAATTGTGTAGGGGGCATTGTATAGTACATACAGTGAAAACAATGTATAGGTGTACTGTGCAATCCAGTTGCTGTAGACTAGTGGATAAATGTTCAGGGACAGTGAAAGGAGTTTGTAATGTTCGATAACTGATTCATATTCATCAGAGATAGGTGCTCATAAGCGTTGAGTGAACTGTTGAACTGGTGTGCTGTCTGCCTCTGGTGTTCGATGTTGAAAGAGCTCTGGTTGGTGATATGCTGAACATGAACTACAGTATTATACTAACCAGGTAAATTGGAGTGAAATGCAAAAGAAGGATATTATCAACATTGAGAAAACCTACTGGTGTTTTTTCAGCACTGAGATTATTTTTGGCTGTGGACAGGTAATAATACTGTAGTTATAGTGCAGGTGGTGCAGGTGGTGCAGGAGCTTTCAGATGCTCTCTTCTTTGCTTCAGGTTTAATCAGACGCTGTTGTTCAGTCTGGTTGTCTTGGGGATGCATGTATGTGCCGCGTTTTCAGATGTTCCCTTTCCCCTCATTTCCGTTTTAATCAGGCACTGCTTTCTAGTCCTGTTGTCTCGGGGTGAAAGTGTAGCAGCATTCCTCCGTCTTCTCTCTGAACATAATCTCTTCCTCACACAGAACATTAATCTACCTTATTTTCTCTCTGTGTTGCTCCTTTATTTCTTCCAGGTGTTAAGGCCCTGTCTCGCTCACAGGCAGATGTGTTAGGAAAAAATTGCCTTTGTTTGGAGTTTTGCTGTTTTTCAAAAGGAAATATTCGCTTGGCTCTGTTCCCTGAGGACTTGAACAGACAGAGGAAACTAGAAAGAAAATTAGGTGAGTGGTTGAGTGAGAGAAACAGAGAGATAGAGAGAGAGAGATACATTAACAGACAAGGTAAAATCCTTTTGCCCTACAGCCAGTGCCATTGAGGCATCTATGTTAGTTTTGGACAGGAGATCTATGAAGTGGTTGTCTTGGCAACGTATGTGCAGCAACATTTATATGGCTTGAGTTGTTGCATTTGCTATAAGAACGTCCGCAATTGAAGACCATTATTACATGAATACAACACAGGTTCTATCTCAGGTTTCTGTTCACCGTGCTTCCACTGGCAGAAACAAACTCTGTGACCTGTGTACCACAAGCAACCGGTGTACCACAAGCACAAGTACCACAAGCAACACAATCATAGAGAATTATAATGCTTTGCTTGGATTATAGAGACAATGTTACTGACGCATCAATTTGATCAACTGCATACCCAATACATCACACTAAATCACACCTGAATAATGTAAGGATTAATGACAGATTAAAAAACATATTAGGTCTGTGGGCATGGCAGAATGAGCCTGTTTTGTGTGTGTGTCAAAATGAAAAGGGATATTTTAAAGTGGAACTTGTGAAAGCCAGGCTAAGGACCTTTCCCACATCTCCCCTCTGGACTTTCTCCCTTTTCCTGTAAGGAACTAAACTGAGATCCCATGTACTTGCAATGAAAAGTGACAGGAAATTGACTAAAACATTGGAAATCAATGGAAAGTAAATGCACTCCTTAAGTACAAGTGAACAGCGGAGAGCGGCCTTATGTCTACCCCTCTCTCTCCCTCTCTATCTCTTCCTTCCTCTCTCCTTTCTTACCTTTCTCTCCCTCTCCCTCTCTCACACACGCACTCCCTATCTCACTCCCTCCATCTTTGTCTCAGGCTGAGTCAATACCTGTACACAGTCGAGAAAAGATAGCTGATATGGCTTGTTAGTGGCTGGAGTGTGTGTGTGTGTGTGTCCAAATTGAGCAGAAAAGAAAATCTATTCCCCAGTGCGGAGGCCAAGTCAGTGTAAAAGATGCAGAGGAAGTGCCAAGGGAGTACTTCCAGTTGTGCCTGGCCATACGTTGATCTGATTGGCTAGTGTGATGAGGGATAGGTCATGTAGGCCTAGCAGCCTTCTCCTTTAAAGATGCACTCCGGGATCTTCAGCATAATACATTTCTAACATATTGCATAAATTGGATTCGTAACATATCACACGAAATGGATGACGTAGTACGCACTTGGATGATGTAGTACGCACTTGGATGATGTAGTACACAAAAAACGGGGACCTGTTTTGGCTCGTGAGCACCACTTTCAAAACGACTGGCTGAAATTATACAAAAGTTTGAGAGTACATCTTTAAGTCACAGGTTTACCTTAGAGGAGATGCTCAGTACAGGTAGCCAAAAAATCAGTCCTGACCGAGAACGTGGTGTTACGACCATGATGTGTTGGGTTAGTTCAGTTCGACCTTGGCCTCTGAACACTGGGTCCCAGATGGTTAAGAGAATAGCAGTCCCAAATGCCATTTAACCCTTTCATCTGGGGACCTCCTAGCCTGAGGCACAGGGACTATGCACTTGACATCTGCTCTGATGGGCTTTTATTGTCGAGGCTCCTGGCAAATTTTGAGCTGGATAATTTATACAACCACTCAGATGAACCATCAAAACCACAGATTTAATTGGATATAAAAGAACGGTTCAGAATAGAATGGAACAAAACAGAATGGAGTAGAATTTTATAGAATAATAAGGATCAAACACAATATAGCCTACAATTAAAAGTATATATCCAATGGCTATGTTCAATCTGGGAGAGGAGCCCTAGAGCCTGATTGTGTTCCTCTCCCCTTCAGAAGGAAAGGGCCACATACAGATATCAATTATTTTCAAAAGGATCATTTAGAGTTTGCAGCAAGGCACCTTTTGCAACAGAGAAGAAATATAACAAATAAGAGAGTGTGGGCAGGAAACGGGCATATGGGCATAGTCCTGAATGTGCCAAAGCGAAGGAAGCATACGTTGGGGGCAGAATCAAAACATTAAAGCTGATTTATACTTCTCTAAATGATCTTCCTGTAATCGAGTCAATTCCCTCCAAATCCATTTACCATGTTTGGAGAATGAGGCCCCGGGAGCGCTTTGATGATGTAATGCCCCATACAGGTTTAGAAGACTTTATTCTTAATCCAGACCTCCGTTGTCCCACAGGAGATCAATGGGGGTGGTGCCAGATCAATAGTATTACATACAAATCTATGTCACTTTCCCACCAAACTGTGCTGGCACATGCTATATCTCCCTGCCAGCTGCTCAGCCTAGCTGACTCCAATAGACACTCATAATGGTAAACACATGCATACTGCTGTCTTAGTTAATGAGAGGGTCAACCAGAAAGCTTTGAAGGAAAGAAAAGGTTTGCATACAAAATACAACATTAAATCATATTGCACATGAAATATGGAATACTTTGCTATATTTTTTTTTACAACGGTGTCTTGTGTATCACTTTCATGTTTTTTTTTAAAGAGGAGTACATATGTTAATACTAGCTTTTCCACATGAAAGCTGTTATATATTATATATGAAGAAAGGTTAACAGTCTAAATATGTGGATTGTATAAAGAGAGAATGGGGATTGTGGGTAAAAGAGCCTGGAGGAGTTGCGTTTTATGGTTTGTGGCAGAGGTTCCTGGCTGTGTTTCCATGTTCACTGTGTAATGCCTGTGCTTCATTACAGATAGAAGCATCATCTGGGGAAACCGTGGTTTAGGTAAAACAGAAATGAGAGAAAAGACCTTGCTGTCAAAACAAGCAGAAGAGACACATATAAACAAGGATCATGCAGTGGTTAAATCCATTGCGCCATAAAACCCGGAGCTGTTCATAAAATGGAGGAATAAGAAGCAGAAATAATATTTCAAGTATGATTAGTTCATCTGCAGGGCACCTTGTGTGATTGAGAAAGGGGGTGAAAGGGGAGGGGGCATTGTGCACAGCGAGCAGTAAATTATATCTAGCCTTTGAATGATTCCTGCAGATCCTATTACGACAGTGAGGAGGGGGTGGAGGGGGTTGGGAGAAGGGGGCAGTTGGGAGAGAGAGAAGCAGCAGAACGAATCGGATGAATTCTGTTTCCAGCTGTCCAAATGGGGGTGGGGTGTGTGTTGGGGGCCAGCAGGAGCAGGGAGGGGGGCTAAGGGATGGGCAGGGAAGGGGTGAGAAAATAAAATATGCATTTGTTCCCAATCCAAAAACACTGTCATGATAACATACACTTACCAAAACACGCACAAAATATATTTAGTCTTTGTTATTCACTCCATCTCTCCTCTTCCCACCAGCTCCCTTCAAAATGAGGAAAACAAAGTGCATGTATCCATCTTCTATCTCATTTGAACAGTCCCCCGCCCTCTGCTGCTGTGTACCCTGAATATTTGAGAGGCTCTTGTCTCCCATTCGTCACCTTGACTAGTGATATAGTAGCTGACACTAGCTGTTGCGTTAGTGTGCTGTTGCTGGAGATTGCCTTCGCAGGAGACGTTCTGCATTTATTCACCCCACTCCTCTTTTTGGAGAGCAGTCACCCAAATGTTGTGCATCATCAGTCCTTTTCCTCTCCAGGCGATTAAAACACACATAAGGAAAATCATCTCTGCAGCACTTTCCAATTGTATGGTGCTCTGTGAAAAGAATATGTATACAGATAACAGAAGAGGCAATATAGTGCATTTATCTGGATGAACAATAATCATATTTAAGATAACTCTAACAACAGCTTTGGTTGAATCTAACTGCTGCAAAAGTGTGTACGAGTTACTTGTACAACATTAGTTCTTACCAGTGGAGGGAAGGAAGGCATGTGATGACACAAAGTAAGACTAGCTATATTGTTATTTGATAAGCTGATCAGTTCGATTTAAGACATCACTCCAAACCTCAGAAACTCTGTCAACAATAGCTTACATGTCTGTTTTAACATGCTTATTACATGCTTGAAATTATGCAATTCAGGATGAAACAACTTTATAGTGCTATACATTAACCATCAATCATGTCTAAAAATAATCCTACTCTCAGAGTGTGTTGAGCAGAGATAGTTTTATAGAAGAATTTACTGACACAACTGTTGACATCAGTCACTTGTTCCAGGAGCTCAACATTCTCTGGGTATGAGATATGTAAACAGGTGAGCTCTGACAGAGATATGATCACCATCAGTCACCTGTCGGCCAGCATCACATTACTCTACGGATGTAGAATGTTAATTTGAGCCAGCTTGCTACAGCAGAAAAATAATCCTGCAGCAACAGGAAATTTGAATTATTATGTAGATTAGGATTAATGGACATTTTTGTAGGGGTTGATACTGTACATGTTTCGAAAGGGAAAATCAAGCATTTCAGGAAAGTTCTCCTGCAACAAGGTGATCAAATTAAGATCCTACATCTGTACATGTCATATGCCAGCTCCTAACCACAAAAATCTGCCCAATGACAGCAATTCCCTGCCCACTCACCAATTTACAGAGGGCCTGAGTAGATTCGACTCAGGTTGGGGATCAAATATCACACAGTATTAGTCCTCACACTATATAACATAGGAAATAAAGGCTTGTCATATCAACACAAACAAGGAATGCTTTCACAGAGCTTACAGTGTGACCCAGAATGAAAGTAGGTGTGTTAAATTACCTCTTGCCTGTCCCTCTTGTCCAATGTCCCTGTTCTATAAAAGCTGTTGTACTTATGCATTAGAATATTAATTAAGTCCCATTTGAACGCAACGTGTTGGGAGGGATACAAAATGGGTGAGAGGGGCCGGACATTTAATGCCGAACATTAATAATAACAGGGGAGGAGCAATGGGAAATTAAAATGAAGGAGTTCTGCACCCCACCTCCCACTTTAATTGCAAATTTGAATTTCCTATAATGGATTCTGACATCTCAAGTCACCAAAATCCATCATTCTGAAGGGTATTATTCCTCTATTAACCTGTCACCCTACCATGTCCCACGTCTTTCTGCGGGGCCTGTTGAAAAGAAATTAAGAATTTGAATTACCTTCAAATGTAAAGCAGATTGATAATTCACTCTCCCACACACACAGCCTTGTCTCTGCTCTCTGCTTCCTATTCTGACTGCAGCACAGTGCTCTGCTCAGGGAGAGGGCCCCTGGCTGGTAAGACCGCAACTTCTCCATTCATTTGTAGTTCTAACATTTCGACACCAACATTCTAATTTTAGCTGGGTTTTCTGCAACCTGAGCAGGTTATTCATGCTTTACTAACATAGT
This sequence comes from Oncorhynchus kisutch, assembly GCF_002021735.2. Taxonomy (NCBI): domain Eukaryota; kingdom Metazoa; phylum Chordata; class Actinopteri; order Salmoniformes; family Salmonidae; genus Oncorhynchus; species Oncorhynchus kisutch. Next base: position 66,028,531 of record NC_034181.2, on the reverse strand, counting down.
AGAGATGAAACACACATAATATCATGAATAGGTCAGGATACGGAGTAATAAAGAAAATGGTTGCCCTGATACAATATGCATGCTTTTCTATATATTCAGTGTGTTTCAGATGCTATGTATCACTGTGTTGCTGTTTTGTCTGAGGTGAACCCCAGTTATCTTTGCTCGGTGTAATGAATAGTGTTTCTGCTCTCCTGGGTGTCACTGGGATGGTTTTATAATATGGGCTAGGCCTAGGGAAAGGTCTGCCCCCCAGTGAGCTCATAAGCTTGGCTTTCACCCTGGCTATGCGGTAAAGATCACTCCTGCAATAAGCATATATATGTTGAAATGGGGTTTCTTTGTACAAAAATATGTGTTGTGTAGGCCTATAGCATTCCTTTATAACTGGTGGAATATACACACACACATTCTGTGAAATGTCTGCATAGATCTTCACGGACGCACATTTTGCAGGTAATTCTCTCAAATGTTCTAGCCTGATATTATTGGTGCCTACATTACTACTATTTAACAAACTGCTGTATATAAATCATATTCATTCACTATTTCAAATGTCTGATTATTCAACATATCTATGCTACTTGGTCTTGTGTAGAGATGGCAACATGTCATGTGTTGAGCTCTCCATCTCTTACCTTGACTCTCGAAAACTTATTTCACTAAAACTCAGGTTGAAATGTAATGATAGGGGAAATAAAACAGAAAGGTATTATATGGTTGTCTATTTCTGTTGAAGTAAATTGAAATCTTTAATTTTCCATCCACTTTCCTTTTTCTAGGACATTGTGTTATTGGTTGTTGTGTACCACATTGGAAAGCATGTGCACCCAACATCCTTGAGAGAGAGATAGAGAGAGAGCAGAGAGAGAGAGAGAGAGAGAGAGAGAGAGCAGAGAGAGAGAGAGAGAGAGAGCAGAGAGAGAGAGAGAGACAGAGGACTGTGTACTTCTTTCCCTCCTTCAATCTTCAGCTTTCATAATGAGTTTGACACACAAAAGGAGAAATTAATCAGCAACCATTCAAATGCAACCTTGACATTACATGGTTTTCAACATTTTCAACCATTGCAGCAATTACTGTCTTTTATTAGAGTAAAGAGCCATTCACAAAGGGTTCGTTGTGGAACAAAGCCTGACAGCCAGTGTTTCCACACTGCTGATGCCCAGGAAGGTAAAGAGAGAGACGTCTTATTGACAACATCTTGTTTTGCTTTGGAACATTCAAACCTTTGTCTGGCTGCTTTTCCTATCAGTGTGATGACAAGTTGTAACAATTATTTATTTCTCAATTAAATACATTGTCAATTTTTACATCTTAATGAGTCAAATGCATTATTTTCTTTCCACAATGTGCAATGAGATGTTTTACAAGACAAGAATATATTACATTCAAAGCACCACTATAATCAACTATCTTGAGTAATGTTCTGTATACAATAGTGCAAAACTGTCACCAGTTAGCAGTGTAGGCTTGGTTCTTTTGTGTTGTAAGGAGGCCTCTTCAAAAGGACTTATTTGTCCTGTTTCTCGTTTGACAGTCTGAAATGAAGAGACTGCTTGATTAGAGACATGTAACCAATGTATTGAGAGGTTTGTGTGAGCTCCTACTAGATTCCACCAACCCCACATCCAAAGAAACAAGCAAAGAACAGGTGATATGGGCTTCGGACAAGAGGAAAGTGTGGAGAGACATGGCAAATGATACCGAGCATAAAAATGAGCTGTAGAGATGGACAGAATAAAACAGACAAATTAAAAAGATAAGGCACCTGCCTTCTGGCGCAATACAAGACTTGCTGGCAGCCATGTAGCTGTTGATTCTTCTTTATTTTTGTAATAATTCAAATTTAATTAAAGACTGGGGGAGAAAATGGCCTGAGCTGATGGTATAATGAGTTGCCAAGGGACATCTTTGTAATAATCTCCGTTTGTAACAAAGATGTAGCCAAGTCGTGGTTGGCTTGTGAGTCACTGGGCCTGCGTGGCCACATTCATTGCCCAGAAAAATCCCACTGACCCTTAGGAGCGCATTCCTTGTTACTTCATTTTCAGATATAACTGATTACTTCATTTTAGCTTTCAGCCCTAATCGACAACAGGGAACTCAGAAGAAATGGAAACCACAGCATTCGTCATATGCCAAGGTCTCATTTATCTTGGAGTGATATTCAGTTTTTAAATTGTGCAGGAGCTAGCTGGAGCCAGGCTCCTGCAACTTGGGTCAAAGAGAGAACTAGGCTCCAGCACTTACAGGTCCAAGGAGAAAAGTATGATAAATCAACGTTAGGGTTTAGGTTGACATAAACCTATGATTAGGGTTGATGCTAGGGTTAGGGTTGAAATGTTTACAAATTTATTGAAAATGAAACACAGAAATTCACATCCCTGAGTCAATACATGTTAGAATCACCTTCGGCAGCGATTACAGCTGTGAGTCTCTGGGTAAGTCTCTAAGAACTTTGCAGACCTGAATTGTACAATATTTGCACATTATTCTTAAAAAAATTCTTCAAGCTCTGTCAAGTTGGTTGTTGATCATTGCTAGACAGACATTTTTAAGTCCTGCCATAGATTTTCAAGACGATTTAAGTCAAAACTGTAACTCGGCCACTCAGGAACATTCAATGTCGTCTTGGTAAGCAACTCCAGTGTACATTTGGCCTTGTGTTTTAGGTTATTGTCCTGCTGAAAGGGGAATTAATCTTCCAGTGTCTGGCGGAGAGCAGACTGAATCAGGTTTTCCTCTAGGATTTTGCCTGTTCTTAGCTCCATTCCGTTTATTTTTATCCTGAAAAACTCCCCAGTCCATAAAGATTACAAGTATACCCATAACATGATGCAGCCACCACTATGTTTGAAAATATGCAGAATGGTACTGGATTTGTGTTAGTGTTGTATTGGATTTGCCCCAAACATAACACTCTGTATTCAGGACAAAAAGTTATCTGCTTTGCCACATTTTTGGAATGTTTTACCTTAGTGATTTGGTTGGTCAGGGTGTGATCTGAGTGGGCATTCTATGTTGGATGTCTTGTTTGTCTATTTCTATGTCTGGCCTGATATGGTTCTCAATCAGAGGCAGGTGTTAGTCATTGTCTCTGATTGGGAACCATATTTAGGTAGCCTGGGTTTCACTGTGTGTTTGTGGGTGATTGTTCCTGTCTCTGTGTTTTGCACCAGATAGGGCTGTTTTTGGTTTTCCACATTTATTGTTTTGTAGTGTTCGTGTTTATCTTTTTTTTATTAAACATGAATCAATATAACCACTCTGTGTTTTGGTCCGCCTCTACTTCACCTAAAGAAAGCCGTTACATCAAGGTTAAATCCCTGAGCGGTTTCCTTTCCCTCCGGCAACTGAGTTAGAAAGAACATCTATCTTTGTAGTAATTGGGTGTATTGATACACCATCCAAAGTCTTCACCATGCTCAAAGAGATTTTCTGTGTCTGCCAATAGGTGCCCTTCTTTGCGAGGCATTGGGCTACTACATGATACTCAAATTTTCACTAAACCCACCATGAGGTTCCTACAACCAAGCATATTAATTAAGGTTTGCAATGTAGGTACACACAGGTGGAGAGACATATCAGGTGACAGACAGTGACATTCAATATCGCCTTGCACACGCTTGCCTGCATCTAGCTGATATAGGATGTAATCATTAGTCCAACAGTTGCAAACAAGAGTTTAGATTGGACAAATGAAGGTATGTTTATCCCTGTTTTGTTCTGTTTGCTTACATTTAAGAAAAGTTTTTTCAAAAGAATCGGCAGAATGAATACACCCCTGATCACGAGTAAACACAGATCACATTATAGCAGCCACGTTGTATTCCTTCTTGCATCTATGCTCTCACCTCTTCCCTTCACTTGTGGACTTCAATGCACACACTGTATGTGACCAGGCAAAAAAACTTTTCCAAGCCAAACCGCTTGTCACGCCCTGACCATAGAGATCTGTTTATTCTCTATGTTGGTTAGGTCGGGGTGTGATTAAGGGTGGGTCATCTAGGGGAATTATATATCTATATTGGCCTGGTATGGTTCCCAATCAGAGGCAGCTGTTTATCGTTGTCTCTGATTGGGGATCATATTTAGGTAGCCATTTCCCCATTGTGATTGGTGGGATCTTGACTATGTATAGTTGCCTGTGAGCATTATTATTATTATTATTATTATTATTAGCATTATTGTTCCTGTTATTGTTTTTGTTCTTTGAGTTTTCTATTCTAAATAAAAAGGATGGGAACATACCACGCTGCGCCTTGGTCTACTCCTTATGACGACCGTGACACCGCTACACACAGCCTACATCATTGTCACCATATTAGCTAAAGTACCGTCATAATCAGCATAGCTAATAGAACTAACACATTAGTAAACCTGCTACAATCATGCAGTTATGTTACAGTGTACAGTCAGTAAGCAGTTACAACGGTGGGCCACGGTGGCATTAAATTAGTAATACCAAAAGCTTATCTTGACTTGGAAGAGTTGTTGTGTGGGAAAGTGTTGTGTGGGGGGGGAAAGTCATAGCAGCATCCCTCTGTTTGAGCAGGGTGTTTCAGTGGGCTAAACTAGCTAGCTGCATATGCTAGCTAAGTAAGTGAAACTGAAACTGAAAAAAATGAGGAAATCTCTCTCTCCAGTCCTCTTTTGCTTCTCCTTCATTTTGGAAGAAATTAATTTGTTCTATTGTCTTTCGCTCTCTTTGAGTCAACTACTCACCACATTTCATACACTGCAGTACTAGCTAGCTGTAGCTTATGGTTTTAGGAAGAGATTAATTATCTGATCCTTTAATTTGGTGGACAACATTTCAGTTCATGCTGCAAGAGCTCTGATAGCCTGGAGGACGTCCTCTGGAAGTTGTCATAATTAATGTGTAAGTCTATGGAAGGGGGTGAGAACCATGAGCCTCCTAGGTTTTGTATTGTAGTCAATGTACACAGAGGAGGACAGAAACTATCTGTCCTCCGGCTACATCATGGTCCTACCCTACAGAGTGCTGTTGAGGCTACTGTAGATCTTTGCAAAATAGTGTGTTCTTTTTAAAAACTTTTACTCCTTTTTCTCCCCAATTGGTAGTTACAGTCTTGTCCCATCGCTGCAACTCCCCTACGGATTCAGGAGAGGTGAAGGTCAAGAGCCTTGCGTCCTCCAAAACACGACCCTGCCAAGCCGCACTGCTTCTTGACACACTGCTCGCTTAACCCGGAAGCCAGACACATCAATGTGTCAGAGGAAACACCGTCCAGCTGGCAACTGAAGGCACCTTGCAGGCGCCACAAGGAGTTGCTAGAGCACGATGGGACAAGGAAATCCCGGCCGGCCAAACTCTGCCCTAATCCGGACTACGCTGGGCCAATTGTGCACCGCCTCATGGGTCTCCCGGTCACGACACAGCCTGGGATCGAACCCGGTTCTACTTGGAAAGAAAAGGGTTCTACCTGGAACCATCAAGGGTTCTTCAAAGGGTTCTCCTATGGGGACTGCCAAATAACCCTTTTAGGTTCTAGATAGCACCTTTTTTCTAAGAGTGTCGCATCACCCTAACCCTAATCTTGGCATATGTCAAATATGGCTCCTCCACCTCTGAATTCCCATTCAAACCCTGGTGATATCCAAAATGAGAGACACAATGCTATTATCACCAAGAACAGAGATGGCACAAGGCAACAACACAAGGTAAACAACCGTACAGTATGTCAACCTAAAAACAGAAGACACTTTTAACTAAAGCTGTCAACACATAGACCTATTTTCATGCAGTACTTCCACTAGATTCCTGCTCAAGAATATTGACAAGATGTTGCAATGTCAAAGGTGATTATTTCAAAAAATGAAAAATAAGGAAAGGCTTTTATTGAATCTCACAAATTTGCACAAATTCCAGGCTCCGAGGCATCAGCCTAATCCGAACTTGTTGTTACACAATCCACTAAACTCTGCAGGTGAATATGTTTCACAGCATTCAATAGTCTACTGTGAAGTGATTAAAGCCTGTCTCTCTTGGACTGGTGATAATCAATCTAACCTTCATACACTGGCTATTTATCCAACCAGAACATTTACTGCATATGCAGAAAATTAATAAGAACTGGAAATTGATAAATACAATGAATAGTGTCATGATATGCACAGAATAGGGAGAACAACAAGGTGTGTGTACAATTTCCTTTGAGATTATCAGGAAAGGTTATGGATGAATGTGATTTGCAAGCAGCTTTTTATTGGTTTGTGTTGCACTGCATTAGCAAAACAGAGATCTCACAGGCATGCAATATTGTCTTTGTGAATTAAACAGTTTCCCCAGGGCAAGCAGATTTTAACAATTTGTCCAGTTCCCGTTGTGACACAGGGTCTTATAAATATTTATGAGGCTCAGAAGCTCTGCAGTTCACAGCACATTATAAGAAATAATATTGTTAGCAATCAGTTTCAGTATCTCTTATTCATCATGCACCCTGATAGCCGTTTTAGGCCATGGAGTTTAAGGCAGGAAACAAATATGCTCATAATAAACAGGAATAGAGGGAAGGCAATTTTCAAGTCAATAATCGAGTAATATAGCAATCATGCGGCTTTCAGCACACTTTGCCTTATGATTCTCAACATGAACACATTCCAAGCTTACTGGGCAGAGAGGAGCAGCATATAACTATCAATATATTATACCCATTACTTTCTATTCTTCATGAAACAAAGGACCTTTGGAAATTCAATTTCAATAAAGTGTCCTATATTTGCAAGGAAAAGAGGTTCCAAGGAGATGAAACCACTGTGCAGGGAGAATGTTATGAGAACATCAGACCACATGGGCTATTTTCAGTTGTAAGGGCCAGACAGAAAGAGGCCAAGTGACCATACCTGGAATAAGGTGCAAATAAAACAATTATAATAACACACAATCTGGACCTTCCACTTTCTGATGTGTACAGTAGTACAGGTACAGTAGCAGCATATAGAGGAATCTGGAAGAGACAGTCATTTCGTTTTTATTGCTTTTAATATTGCATTTTGAATTATACATGTGTGACTGTCACTAAAACAAATCGTTTTACCTTAATTCATCACTGCCAACAAAGGTTGTCACACTCAAATGATATTTGCATCTGCTAGTCCCAAACGACAAAGGACAGTCCAAGGGACAGTAATGTACGTTATTCACAACCAAACGGCTAGTTAGCTGTGCAAGTTTCCATGGAAATCTGGGACATTCACTCCCAAAACAAACACTGGTTCACGCCTCTTCGTGGCAATGTGTACACTGTGATTGGTTCTAAAGACAACGCGCTACGCAAAATCATTGCCCGATTGGCTAGTATCTCTGTTGGAAGTGGAACTGACAGGATGTGCAGGTGCAGAAGCGGGAGATGGGGGCTTCCAGGCGGGTAACCTTAGAATGTGGTGACAGCGGATAAAAACGGAACATAAGTTTACCATTGCATTTATAATGCAAAGTAGAAGGGAGACTTTCACTTGCTGAACGACATGAGGTTGATTAAATCTGTGCAAGGCGCCTCATAAAGCCACTTGGCATACCCGAAACCGAATGAAATGATAAGCAGCCGGAGTGCAACAGGTAGCTAGCTAACGTTACATATTATGAAGACAACACAACTAACTCTGTTGATGTTAGCTAGCCAGCTAACGGAATTAGCCAAATAATTATCTAGATATAAGCTAACGTTACCTATTTGGCTATCAACGTTAGGCGACCACGTAGTCTTTCAAGAAGTTGATACTGCCTGTGGGTTTATAGCCATATTCTGGAAAACACTTGTCACTGTTTGTCAGATTTGTAATGAAGGTTGTGCCTCAGATAGGTGCCTGCTGTTTGTGGGGTTAGCTAGTTCTAAATGTAATTTAAATGCATTAGCCTGCATTTTTAATTAATTAAACATGTTATACAAACGTGTGGCTAAACCTCCCTTATATTTTTTATATTTTCTATCTTTCTCAATGCTCTCGTTTTGCTTTCTCTCCATCTCGATCTGGAGTTGGTTCAATCTAATCCAGAATATGACTTGGTCAGAAGTGAGATAAGGAAGATTAGGGGTGGTGTTGTGTAAACATCAATATGAATTAAATGGACAGCACCACCTCTATCAAGATCATCCTCCAGGTCAAGGCTACTCTGCAGCAAGATATGATTTATTCTCATTTCTTTTTTCATTACTTATTTTCCTTTCCATAATGTCAGAAGATTTTGATGCAGCTCACTCACACATACCCACAAATAGAGTTGTTTTAAACCTCTGAGTTTTTTTCAGTTGTTCTTTGCCCCAAATCTCACCTGCTCCTTTGGTGCACAGTTTCTCTTTATCTGCCATTGTTATAACTTATTAGTTGTCGGAGTGAAATGTGTTTTATAGGCCGCTTCTCAAAGGGAGACTATGCTGCTATGCTCCCTAGATTAATTACTTCTGTTAGAGAGAATATAACAAGGCATTGTGGTCTGAAGCAAGGGACTCTGGGTAGGTTTTTTCTGCACATAATTAAAAATGATGAAGTGAAAAACAAGGGCTTTACGCACCTGAGGATTCAGGTATGTTATTAAAGCCATTTATTGTGTGGGCTGCTGCACTTCTGGACAGTCACAGTCCCTATGAGAGTAGCTGACGAGCATCAGTGGCCAGCTCAGACACCGATGCCCGCACTGAAATCTCATCACAGTTTTTTTTTCGGCGTCTCTCTACACATAGTACTGTAGGCAATGTCACAATTTTCAGTTTTAGTTAAAGGTTTGTCATTGTGAGACATGGTGTCCATGCATCAGTTGTGTTCATGGTAATATGTGTTTATTTGTGTTGATAGATTACCGGTCTGGCTTAGGGGATCATGGCTACTCCAGAGAGACTCAGCGGCCTGCTGAGATTCAGAAACTCCTTGTGGAATTCCGGACCCTTTACCACGAGCGCCTTCGACGCATTGACCAATCGGATGACAGCCGGGAGGAGGCTCTGCAGGTAAACTGGTAATGGCGGTGACACTCCTTGGATGTGCTGGGGCAAGTGTGTTATTTCCACTAATGAACTGATCTAGCAATGTGATGCATATGTATGAGAATAAACTAGAAAATGGTTAGGCCTACATTATGATGCAGACACTTAGTGACAGGCCTTTTATGGCGTCTGTGTCTGCTGGCCCTGCATGTGAAGTCTGAGGAGGGACAACAGACTGGGCCTGACAAGGGCAGGGAGGAAACTTGGTGTTTTAGAGACTTGTAATGCTATTAGCCTAGCGCATGGCTGCTAAAAGGTATAGTGCCATAATGAAAGTATGACAGGTTGATCAATGTTGTTAAGAGAATTACTGTCTTTACATCAAAAAGCTTTTTGGGTTATTTTTTTAACTATCCCATTAAGTGGCTTTTATTGAATATCTTTACATCTCGGGAAAATGTACCTTTTAGCCAGTGCCTTTTAGCCAGCTCATCAGTAAAAGTGGAATAAATTTCCCTACATGTGCATGCTCTTAGTCCTTGTAAGTCTATTACTAATTCATTTTTCTTCTCCTCAACATTTAAAGATGTGCTATTTTTCATATTCATCTCCACTAAAGAAGGATGAAAGCGATGAGGATGAGCCAATTCCGCTGCTCTCTCTCTCCCTCTGTGCATGTCATGTCAGTTGCTATGGGATGGGGTTGGCTGTGTGGCTGGGGGGGTGGCTGCACACCTTGAGGACTGGGCTTGATGACGGCTGATGAAAGTTTTAGTGAGCCAAGGCTGTCTCTTTGACTCTACTCACCAGAGGAAAGCTCCTTCTCTCAGAAGTATCCTCTCCAAGACAAAGCAATGGCAGAGTTTGGAAACAACACAGCCACTCATTTTAACTGCATTTATCCTCGGTTTGGGGAGATCCTGTTTGATTCACACGGCCTCTGACAGCCTCGGCTCTGGAAACACAAAACAAGCCTTTTAGAACTCTCTTGTCAAGGATTCAAAGAAGGACTAGTACAGTATATCAACATCTCTATTGCCTATCCTATAACAGTGTTGTTTTGAAAGCAGGGAGCTAAGAGTTTAATTAAATTACATAGCATACACTATCTAATTTACTTGATAATTACCATCAGAGGGGTATGTCAAACTCATTTAGGTATTTTCAAAATGAGCTCTCTCCAGTTCTGTAAGTTCAAAAATGTTTAACTTATTCTGTAGTACATACAGTGCATTGGGAAAGTATTCAGACCCCTTGACTTTTTCCACATTTTGTTACGTTACAGCCTTATTCAAAAAGGTATTTAATATTTTTTTTCCCCCTCATCAATCTACACACAATGCCCAATAATGACAAAGTGAAATCAGGTTTTTAGACATTTTTGCACATTTATTAAAATTAAAAAACACAAAAACGTATTTACGTAAGTATTCAGGCCCTTTGCTTTGAGTCTCGAAATTGAGCTCAGGTGCATCCTGTTTCCATTGATCATCCTTGAGATGCTTCTACAACTTGATTAGAGTCCACCTGACGTAAATTCAATTGATTGGACATGATTTGGAAAGGCACACACGTGTCTATACAAGGTCACCCAGTTGACAGTGTATGTCTGAGCAAAAACCAAGCCATTAGGTCAGAGGAATTGTCCGTAGAGCTCAGAGACAGTGTCGAGGCACAGATCTGGGGAAGGGTACCAACATATGTATCTAGCATTGAAGGTCCCCAAGAACACAGTGGTCTCCATCATTTTTAAATGGAAGAAGTTTGGAACCACCAAGACTTCCTAGAGCTGGCCGTCCAGTCAAGCCTTCCAGAAGGACAACCATCTCTGCAGCACTCCACCAATCAGGACTTTATGGTAGAGTGGCCAGACAGAAGCCACTCCTCAGTAAAACGCACATGACAGCCTGCTTGGAGTTTGCCACAAGGCACCTAAAGGACTTACAGACCATGAGAAACAAGATTCTCTGGTCTGATGAAACCAATATTGAACTCTTTGGCCTGAATGCCAAGCGTTACGTCTGGAGGAAACCTGGCACCATCCCTATGGTGAAGCATGGTGGTGGCAGCATCATGATGTGGCAGGGACTGGGAGACTAGTCAGGATCAAGGGAAAGATGAATGGAGCAAAGTACAGAGAGATCCTTGAAAACCTGTTCAGGACCTCAGACTGGGGCGAAGGTTCACCTTCCTTTGGACAATGACCCTACGGACACAGCCAAGACAACGCAGGAGTGGCTTCGGGAGAAGTCTCTGAATGTCCTTGTGTGGCCCAGCCAGAGCCCGGATTTGAACCCGATCGAACATCTCTGGAGAGACCTGAAAGTAGCTGTGCAGCGACACTCCCCATCCAACCTGACAGAGCTTGAGAGGATCTGCAGAGAAGAATGGGAGAAAATCCACAAATACAGGTGTGCCAAGCTTGTAGTGTCATACACAAGAAGACTCAAGGGTGTAATCGCTGCTAAAGTTGCTTCAGCAAAGTACTGAGTAAAGGGTCTGAGTACTTATGTGATATTTCCATAAATGTATATATATATAATCTAAAAACCTGTTTTTGCTCTGTCATTATGGGGTATTGTGTGTTGATTGATGAGGGGAAAAAAACAGTTTAATCAATTTTAGAATAAGGCTGTAACATTTCCAAAATGTGGAAATATTCACAGCCCTTGACTTCTTTCCAAATGCTCTGGAAGCCTAGAGTAGACCCAGACTGTACCCTGCTCTCTGCCTCAGTACCAGTATGTGTGTGGAGGTGTCTCTTGGACCTTATATCCCCTCCCAGTCCCTGGTCCCAGTGGGCCATTTATCTGGCTGTGTTGAGAAGCCCCAACAGCCCTGAGTGGACCCAGTTTAATGGCATTCTGCTGTTTACAAGTGACCGTTTTAGCCACCATTTAGGGAGTGTAAACAGTGGTCCACATTGTAAAAAAGATCCCCTCCTCCCCCTTTCCTACCACAAAGACCTCAGTCACCATGCTTTTATCGAGTAACATCTCTTAACCTGACAGAGACTGAAGAGTCGAGCTGCTCCCCAGTGCATTGTGGGTACACAAGCATGTTGGCGATATGAGGTTTCTCTTTGACCAATAGAAGGACAGCCCAGGCTTGATCAATTTATTCTAACACTCCAAACCTTACAGCTAATCCTAATCTGTTACCTACGGTGTTCCATCTGCAGGGAATAACAGAGAGGCGCTATGTGAGGTCTTTGGCTTTACTGGACATTGTGTGATGTGACTTCTTCCACATTTAAGAAAATAAACGATTTATTACTATGTCTCACAAGTGCAGTTATGATCCAGTGGTGTTGAGCGATGCCATCCATTCAATATCTTCTCAAGGAAGATGGGGGCTTGGAGAGGGAGTGTGTAAGTGAAATCCTTGAAAAGACTGCTTTAGCAAAGGCCGCACTCCCTGTCAATCCACAGGGATCCTGATGCTTCTAAAAATGAAATGTGTGTGTGTGTGCTCACTCCTTAGGAGACAGAGGAGATGTTGAGAGAAGGGTGTGATGAAGAACTGTCTGTTTGTGGTGGGCTGATGTGGCAGACGGCGTGCTTTGGGTGATACTTGATCTGATGTTAATGTGCTGCCGTGTGTGAGGGAGGGAGGGGAGTGTTTGACTGAGTGGAGAGAGGGAGAGAGGGGAGATGGGAAGATAATCCCGTCTGCTTGATGAGATTGAAGGCTGGGATTGATTGATCGCCTAATCATAGGAGGAAATGGGCCTGAAAATGAATGGGACACTGCCCTTGGCTTGCTGTGGAGCTGGTTGGCTGGGTTGCAGTGGATGTTAGCTGCAGCAAGACATGGCCTTAATGTGCAAGGGAGCTGATTTCATTTGTGTCTGATATACAGTTATACGATCCTGGCTAAATGATCAAATAAAAAAGGAAGAGGGGGAACATGGAAGGGGTGTAAATCAAGCCTTATTGCTGGAATATTACTTTTTCATGCCGTCTGAAATGGATGCTTTGAGAAAGGTGAAAGAATAAAAATCCAATATGAATTTGAATGTGGTGAGGCTGTGTGGTGGCCGAGATAGCCAGCCGCTGTCCTGGATGCAGCTGGGTGGCTGGCTATTTGTGTTATTGGATTATTATTTGTGTCATTATGAGGTTTGCATTATCTTCCTCATTTTGTAAAATTGCTCACAGCTGGGAAGCAGGATTATACACCTAAAATATATTCTCTCTTTCTCATTTTCTCCCCCTCTTTCTCCCCCCTCCTGCCCTACCTTCCCTCACACTCTCACCCTCCTCCCCCCTGCCAGACTCTCGTCTGCTCATTCTTTCAAACTGAGGGAAGAATTACTTAACAGAAAGGGGAACCTTTGATGTTGGCAGGACCCATGTTGGTACTCTCAAGGAACCTAATGCTGCTCCTCTCATCTATTAGTCACAGTAAGGACTCCCACATGCGTCTTTGGGGCTAGAGAATTAGCCTAGTGTTTGAAGGGGGAGGGCCTTTCCATGTACAGCCCTCAGTTCACTGGGTGGGTGCTGCCAGTGCCCATCACCACGGGCTGATTGAGCTGGTGGGCTGGGCTTTGCATCAGGGCAGCATCAAACCCACCTGTTTGTGTTCTGTTTAAGTGAGGTGGGGCACTTGTCACTTCCACTTCACCTCCATCTCCACTCCTATAAAAGAGGCTTTGAAAAGCAAATACCCTTCAGTCTGATGGAGCATTTATCTCCATTTCTACCTGACGGCCGACAGAGCCGTAATAATTCCTATGTGTCCATCCCGCACTAAATTATAATCTGGGTCCAAACTGTCTGGGCTGTTCTGCAGATAGTTGGCATGTTCCTGCATAAGAGTTAGTGTCAGAGCATCCATGTGTCTGGGCTGTGAAGATGCCATGCTAGATCAAAGGTGGCATATGACTAATAGTACCCCTGGTGTTAGCAGAGCTCTAATATGGGGGGGTTTGGATGTCATCTGATGGGTTTGGCCCGAACACCCCCTGCATGTCCTGCTTTATGATCAGAGGGGCTATCTGTCAGAGAGGGGATGGGGGCGGGACAGGAAAGGACACAACAGCAAGCGAGAAGAGTTGTCTCTGTCTCCCTCAAATAACTACCTGACTTTACCTACCTGACTTTACCTACCTGATGCCTACCACTTTCAAACTTTCTCCGACCATCACTGCTTCCTTTGCTGTATTCATACAAAGTGATGCTTGAGAATATGCTGTATTTTCTGAATGGATTTGTTGTAATCCCAACTGGTCACTCAGTCCTCCCTCCATAACACTGAGTGAAGGTGGGCAGCAGCAATCCATTTCAGTGTTGATATTCCAATAAACACCTAACAAATGTCATGTCTGCTGTGCCCCTCTTCTCTGTCTCCCTCTAGAGCAAGGTGGGCGTGCTACAGTCGTTTGTGCGGGACCTGAGTGAGCAGAATGAGGTTCTGATCCAGGCGCTGGAGGCTGAGGAGGCGGAGGGCCGGGCGGTGGAGGGGAGAACAGTCAGCTTACACAAAGAGCTGGAGGTGAGTGATCAATGGCATTGATCAGCTAGTCAATCCAGAAGTCTATATCCTTCTCTGTTTACACCCTCAGTGCGCTGCTGTGTTAAACTGAGCGTGCTCTAAGCAGCCACCCCAGGGACCCTCTAAAAGCCCGCCTCACACCCGCCATTGATTGACATGTCGATTAGCCTGGAAGCTGTTGACAGTGGGCTTGTTAGCCATCTTAAGCATTAATGATGATGGGGAGTGGTGGCTGCTAAGTTCAGGGTTACACTGACTATGGGGAAAGTCACATTCACATTCATAACTATATAGACAGCTGACTGTGTGTGTGTATGGATATGGATTGTCAAGGCTCATAGAATAAGCCTGGAGCTCGGCAATCAGTGGGCTTGCAGGTGAGTTCAGAACAAGGTAGGGGGAAACAACCTCATCTGAGTCTTTCACTGGGAACAGCTAATCAATTTAAGATTGATTTACTCTCAGGCCCATGTATTGCTGAACTTGTTCCTGCGTTGAACGATTGTTGAGATTTCCCCCTAATGTTATTAACTGGGCTTTTCATGCAAAATCAGCCGTATTCACTGTAGCTGGGCCTCGGGGTCGACACTGGAGCTGCTAACCACATGGTCTTCATTACAGATGAAATTGTCATGGAGGCATCTGTATCACAGCTTATTAATCAGGTTTCATGCCTCAAAAACCTTTGGTTTGAGCACTTTTCACATTTCTCCCATGAACAGTATAATGAGAGCGGCAATTTTGGTGAACAGAAAGTTGCTTTTGTAGAAATTGGTATCCCCCTCCATTTCCCTGTAGACTCTATCCTGGGGAATTATGAACTAGGACAATAAGAAAAAAGGTAAATGACTGTTTTTGTATTGGATTATTAAAATAAGCCCAGGCAGAGTTTGGGAAAGGGTGTGCCTGTTGGCCAAGTCAACGTTCTCTTTGTCTCTCTGTGTAGCTGACTGCCCCAGACCTTTCAGTAATTTCATCTTCACAGGAATGGAATGTGGTTGACCTTCAACAGGCAGCATTACTTATTAAACCCTAAACGAATCGGTCTACGCATTCATTATAGCAGCACACTGAAGATAAGCGCATATAGCCTACATGCACTGTTGTCTATTATTTGAACATGCTGGAAAGAAACTCAATGCCATTACACAATACTGAATGTAGTACATACTGTGTTTGCCTGTTGGGTTTGAATTGGCAGTGCTTTCTAAAGCTAGAGCTTAATTGGTGCCAGGTTGTTCTTGGCATTGGAATGTCTTTTTTGTTGTTGCGCAGTTAGTCAACATTTCTCATGAATGTGTCTGTCATTTTGGCTGGTTTTAAAGTGTGGAATGCATGTATTGTGGTCCTCCTTTGTGAATCAATCACAGATCGGGGGTATGTGTGTGTGTTGAAGATAATCGAGTGAAGTGTGTGCAGACACCACCACCACAAGCCTCAGCTCCAACCTCAAACCTGTTTCTTCTTTTATGCGTCATTTATGGCCTGTAAACAGTTTGTTTAAAGGAGTTTATAGATGATTTCTAAGAGTTCCCCCAGCGCCCCCAAATGTGTGTGGAGTTAAACAAACGCTTACCTTAATAGATAGCCAGTAAGGGCTGCTATGAGTCTAGGACCAGGCTGGGGGGAGAGCTGGCTGACGAAGGTGGTTTGAGGTATGGTTAGAGCTCGTGCCACAACAAAGCCACTGATAAGCCATGTGCTCGCTAGCACAGAATCATTTTAACTGATAGTGTTCCTCATCTGTTTTCACTGTGTTGTTTTGTCACTTCCTTCAGCCTCCTTTCTTTCTCTGCTACCAGATAAAACCTAGCCTGTCTTGGTCAGCACATTAAAAGTTGTGGCGCCTCTTTACAAGATTGGCTTTAATCTTTTGCCTCTTCCTTGTCACCTTGAAATGTGTGGAGCCTGATATGATAATGATGTGGACCTGTCCAGGGTATTAGAGTTAAGCTGGCTGATTAGGCTGCCCATCGATCAGTCTATCACTCAGCACTCCGCTCCATGCTGGCCAGACCAGGGCAGCTGGCAGGGAAGAAACACACTGCTACTCTGAAGGACAGGTGCCACACGCGCACATGCACACACACGCACGCACGCACGCAAATAAAACACCCACATTTTTTCATGAAGATGGACAGCCTTGAAGTTGCAAACTTTTTTTGCTTTCATGCTAGAAGAATAATATGCTTGTGGCAATCTTTCAAATCTATTGAAGCTCAAACATAGATACAAAATTTGTAGTACAATGTAGGTACAGAGTACAGTGTCCTGTAGCCTTTGTGCCTCTTATGCTTTTTCACACTTAAAGGTATGCTGGTATAGTATAAAGCCTTTTAAAAAGGTTTATTATTGTCTTTGAGAGTAGCGTAAGTTTTTACACTGGAGACATTTCCCTCATAATTGGTTTTCAGTTGCACAAAGCTTTGAGTTTCTTCCATCTCAAACTCTTCAAGGCAAGAGGCTAGTGTTGCCTGTATACCAAAACTTTTGTACTTTTTCGATACTAGATCATGAAAAATGGTGTTGTTACTTTCGGTACTTTTGTCAAAATGTGTCTCACAGCGGCAGCCGATATCCCCTTATATCGCGAGGCGCGCACCCTGTCTTGCCTGTTCCACTTAGCCTGCACTGGCAGTCTGAGCTGCATCATGTTAGGTCCCCACTCATGCTGCACAGAAGTTAACACACTTGAATAATGCGATACAGCATGTAGAAAATGTTCATTACTGTTTGCAAAACAATGTCCAAACAGGCTAGAACACTTTACAATGCAAGAAGGTACCGGTAGCTTCCAGATTTGTAGGCTAGCTTTCCTTACTAGCTAACAGCTAAAGCTAACATCAATTCACTACGTTAGTACTTTGTTTGGGTTAATATGTGAATCACAATGCAAAATATGCTGATTTCAAAGCTGATTGCCACTAAAAACTTTATTCATTCACGTATTTGGTCTCTCACGTCTCTTGTAAAGATGATCTATTGCCTTTTGGCTCATGAATGAATGAAGTCATTACTGGTTAAAGAGAGCGCACACTTTTATAAAAGAAGCTACTTATATGCAAATGTTAAGTACAAAACAATACGATTGTCTGTAGCCCCATGAAATTAGCAAAAACAAGCGCAATAACTCAATGCATGCACACACTCCTGTTGAATATGAATTCACCTATATTGTAGATAAAACTACATCTTGATTTACCCAGTTTATTAATAGAGATTTACCATTCAAATAAATGATTACTGTTATGTAGTTAGATTGCTAGAAACAAATTCAAATTGATTGTATAATTGATTCATTAATGCATACACTGTAAAGTCCATGGAGAATAAGAACACCTCCTCCCAGCTGCCCACTGCACTGAAGATAGGAAACACTGTCACCACTGATAAATCCACCATAATTGAGAATTTCAATAAGCATTTTTCTACGGCTGGCCATGCTTTCCACCTGGCTACTCCTACCCCGGTCAACAGCACTGCACCCCCAACAGCAACTCGCCCAAGCCTTCCCCATTTCTCCTTCTCCCAAATCCGTTCAGCTGATGTTCTGAAAGAGCTGCAAAATCTGGACCCCTACAAATCAGCCGGGCTAGACAATGTGGACCCTTTCTTTCTAAAATTATCTGCCGAAATTGTTGCCACCCCTATTACTAGCCTGTTCAACCTCTCTTTCGTGTCGTCTGAGATTCCCAAAGATTGGAAAGCAGCTGCGGTCATCCCCCTCTTCAAAGGGGGGGACACTCTTGACCCAAACTGCTACAGACCTATATCTATCCTACCATGCTTTTCTAAGGTCTTCGAAAGCCAAGTCAACAAACAGATTACCGAACATTTCGAATCTCACCATACCTTCTCTGCTATGCAATCTGGTTTCAGAGCTGGTCATGGGTGTACCTCAGCCACGCTCAAGGTCCTAAACGATATCTTAACCGCCATCGATAAGAAACATTACTGTGCAGCCGTATTCATTGATCTGGCCAAGGCTTTCGACTCTGTCAATCACCACATCCTCATCGGCAGACTCGACAGCCGTGGTTTCTCAAATGATTGCCTCGCCTGGTTCACCAACTACTTCTCTGATAGAGTTCAGTGTGTCAAATCAGAGGGTCTGCTGTCCGGACCTCTGGCAGTCTCTATGGGGGTGCCACAGGGTTCAATTCTTGGACCGACTCTCTTCTCTGTATACATCAATGAGGTCGCTCTTGCTGCTTGTGAGTCTCTGATCCACCTCTACACAGACGACACCATTCTGTATACTTCTGGCCCTTCTTTGGACACTGTGCTAACAACCCTCCAGGCAAGCTTCAATGCCATACAACTCTCCTTCCGTGGCCTCCAATTGCTCTTAAATACAAGTAAAACTATAAATGCATGCTCTTCAACCGATCGCTACCTGCACCTACCCGCCTGTCCAACATCACTACTCTGGACGGCTCTGACTTAGAATACGTGGACAACTACAAATACTTAGGTGTCTGGTTAGACTGTAAACTCTCCTTCCAGACCCATATCAAACATCTCCAATTCAAAGTTAAATCTAGAATTGGCTTCCTATTTCGCAACAAAGCATCCTTCACTCATGCTGCCAAACATACCCTTGTAAAACTGACCGTCCTACCAATCCTCGACTTTGGCGATGTCATTTACAAAATAGCCTTCAATACCCTACTCAACAAATTGGATGCAGTCTATCACAGTGCAATCCGTTTTATCACCAAAGCCCCATATACTACCCACCATTGCGACCTGTACGCTCTCGTTGGCTGGCCCTCGCTTCATACTCGTCGCCAAACCCACTGGCTCCATGTCATCTACAAGACCCTGCTAGGTAAAGTCCCCCCTTATCTCAGCTCGCTGGTCACCATAGCATCTCCCACCTGTAGCACACGCTCCAGCAGGTATATCTCTCTAGTCACCCCCAAAACCAATTCTTTCTTTGGCCGCCTCTCCTTCCAGTTCTCTGCTGCCAATGACTGGAACGAACTACAGAAATCTCTGAAACTGGAAACACTTATCTCCCTCACTAGCTTTAAGCACCAACTGTCAGAACAGCTCACAGATTACTGCACCTGTACATAGCCCACCTATAATTTAGCCCAAACAACTACCTCTTTCCCAACTGTATTTAATTAATTTATTTATTTTGCTCCTTTGTACCCCATTATTTTTATTTCTACTTTGCACATTCTTCCATTGCAAAACTACCATTCCAGTGTTTTACTTGCTATATTGTATTTACTTTGCCACCATGGCCTTTTTTGCCTTTACCTCCCTTCTCACCTCATTTGCTCACATTGTATATAGACTTGTTTATACTGTATTATTGACTGTATGTTTGTTTTACTCCATGTGTAACTCTGTCGTTGTATCTGTTGAACTGCTTTGCTTTATCTTGGCCAGGTCGCAATTGTAAATGAGAACTTGTTCTCAACTTGCCTACCTGGTGAAATAAAGGTGAAATAAAAATAAAATTAAATAAAAAAATACATGGCTGTAATGTAATGATATTATACTCAAAAGTTTCCCAACGATTGAACTGAGCAGTAGCTGAGTTTTGGTATGGAGTATTGCTATACTAAACCTGGTAACTAGTGATGCACCGATATTACATTTTTGCCTGATACCGATATCCGATATTTTCCTTGTCAAAAAAAACCTATGCCGATAACCGATATCTACAATTTTAGCGGCCCTTTAAGCATTCTAGTACAGTTAAATAGTTAACACACACACATGCACACAGCGGTCTAAGGCACTGCATCTCCGTGCAAGAGGCGTCACTACAGTCCCTGGTTCGAATCCAGGCTGTATCACATCCGGCCGTGATTGAGAGTCCCATAGTGCGGCGCACAATTGGCCCAGCGTTGTCCAGGCCATCATTGTAAATGAGAATTTGTTCTTAACTGACTTACCTAGTTAAATAAAGGTTACACACACACACACTGACCAAAAAGTTATTTTGGCATTTACGTATGTCCCCATTACCAGTAAAACATAATCAAAACCTATTTCTTTCATTTACTTGCTGTGCCGTGTCTTTGTTTATTTGTTCAGTCATTTCCTTCTCAACCTTTCTATGGAATGTTGTTTGGGTCTTTGCATGTCAAAAATGATACATGTCAAATAACACATCTGTTTCAGTAGCTATAGTTAGCTAGATAACTATATAGCTAGGTGTCATTTAAAATAACCCTCATTTATATGACAGTTCTTATTTGATTAATGGTGGTCGGACCCATCTATGTGAAGCTAGCCACAATAAGGATTAGCCACAATAGTGGACTTTGCGGTTAGCCTTCAAAATAAAAGTATGGCATAATTCTACTATTTGTATTCATTTGCATTACTGTCAATGACATACATTTATTTTGAAGGCGAACTGCAAATTCCACTATTGTGCCTAATCCTTATTGTGGCTAGCTTCACAACACATAACCCGGTGTGGTCGAGCCAGATGAAGCTAGCTGGCTGCTTATAACGTTGGCTTTGGGCAACAGGGTTAAGTTGCTGACTAGCTATTTATTTTCATGAACCGAAGTTAAATTTCAATAGGCGAACAGCAAGTGGCAACCTAGCTAATACTTATTCACAAGGATTTCTAAATCATTTTTTAAGAATAATGAAAATGACTGCAGTTTCTACTGGTCATTGTTTCCAGGCTAGTTGTATTGGTGCTAGCTAGGTACCAAGCAGAAGCTAGCTACCCCAGAAGTTGAGGTCGAATAAATGATGCTTTATTACCAACACAGTATTGTAAACACATTGTTCATGGCCGGTGTTTGCTTGTTTGCAGACTTTTTTTGTACAGCTGTGACAGTGCTACTGTATCTTTTTTGACACGCAAAGACCCAAACAGTGTTCTATAGTATGTATGTCATGAAGCTAATAGCAGTGATCCTATAAATGTGTAACTCCGGCAGGGCAACATCTGAAAAATAGCAGATGCTCGATCCACACAGCAGACATTGTGGGATAGGTTAGGAATGCTGTGTTGCACGTGTAGTGCTACATTTTACGTGGCGTCAAGACGTCATGTATCTATGTTATATAGTTATTCACTGTAGCTTTGACATTGGTTTTGCACATCAGGGCTTTCAACTAGACATCGGCCGATACCGAAGTTGGCATTTTTAGCTAATATCGTCCGATTCCAATATGTTCACTGATATATCGTGCATCCCTACTGTTAACGGTATCTAAGTCAATTCTGGTATCGTGACAACACTACAATAGGCTTGACAACAATGGCGTGAGTAGACAATGCAGAGAGCTGTTGGAGAATGGAGAAAATTGTACTGTTTTGCTTTGTTCTGCAAGCACAAATGCATGAATGGAATTAACCTAATTTAAATGTAGCCTTGACTCCCAATGTGTGAGTCAGTTATACAGCACATAAGGTAATGTAGACAATATATTTTCTCATCACCTTGTTGTTCTGTAGGATGTATAAAGCCTAGCCCTGCTTTGTATCCTGTAGTGATGGGGAAAAAATCTATACAGTTGCATATCGGGATATAATTTTTGACTATATATTGTATAGTTTTGACAGTTTTGCAGTATTATATTTGTTTTCAGCATTTTTTTCTCATGTCTCTACTTTCCCTCTGCAGCTGCAGGTGAGCAATATGTTAGGAACATCGAATCGCAATAAAATCACAGTATCGAATTGCAATACATATAGAATTGTGAGAATCGCAGTACATATTGTATTGGCACCTAAGTATCGTGATAATGTCGTATCATGAGGTCCCTGGCAATTCCCAGCCCTAGTATCCTGAGAAGTTTGGTTCACTGGTTCACCTTCATGAGTGTTTCTTCTGTTTCTCACCTCTCTGTCAGAAATGAATGGATTGTGGCTGATGTTGCAAAGATAGCGACAATGGAGAGAAAGCACTATGGGGACAAAAGGAAAGAAAAACTTGAAATTATTCAGGAGTGATACATACCTTGTCCTCTAACCTTTTGGAGAGAAAAACTCTTAGACTTTAACCTCAAAGAAAAGGTTGTTTGTGTGTTTTTTGTGTTTTTATGTGTATAGTTGTTGGAGTGGCTGAGGATGAGAGGTAGTGTGAGGGAGAGAGGAGCAGGAGGATTAGGAGAGAGAGAGAGAGAGAGAGAGAGAGAGAAGGGGGAGGAAGGGAAGGAGGGAGAGAGAGAAGGGGAGGAAGGGAAGGAGGGAGAGAGAGAAGGGGAGGAAGGGAAGGAGGGAGAGAGAAGGGAAGGAGGGAGAAGGGGGAGGAAGGGAAGGAGGGAGGGAGAAGGGCGAGGAAGGGAAGGAGGAAGGGAGGGAGAAGGGAGAGGAAGGGAGGGAGTTCGAGAAGGGAGGGAGTTCGAGAAGGGGGAGGAAGGGAGAGAGAGTGAAAGGGGAGGAAGGGAGAGAGAGTGAAAGGGGAGGAAGGGAGAGAGAGTGAAAGGGGAGGAAGGGAAGGAGCGAGAGGAAGAGAAGGGGGAGGAAGGGAAGGAGAGACAGAAGGGGGTGGAAGGGAAGGAGAGAGAGAAAGTGAAGGGGGAGGAAGGGAAGGAGAGACAGAAGGGGGTGGAAGGGAAGGAGAGAGAGAAAGTGAAGGGGGAGGAAGGGAAGGAGAGAGAGGTAGAAGGCTTTTAATCCAGGAACAGAGTCATTAAGGTTCACAGCTACAGAAAAGGCCAATTAAAGTTGAGTGTAGGCCTACGTCTGGAGAAAAGCAGCGTTTGCTGCAGGAACCCAGGCCTTTTATCAGACCAGTGGGATCTCTCCCCAGTACACCTTGGGAATCATATCAACTGCCTGCCTGCCTTCCTGCCTGCCAGCAATCCCAGTATCAGTCAGTATGGACAAGATGTTTTTACATCAAATGAAATACATGAATTAATTTTTACCCTAGTTTAAGGCAATGATGCTTCAATACAGTACCATTAAACTAGCATAGTGTAGCTTATTTTAAACATTTAGACATTGTTTATCTTGTATAGTGAAATTAGGTTATCAATTGTTGTTTACCTTTGGTTTATCATTCTCATTTTTATGGAGTAAAACAAAGAGGTGTTGTCTCAATGTAAATGCACTGGACATTAGGGCTGGAGCTGGGAGTTGTAATTAGAGGTAGACAGATTATGATTTTTCAACGCCGATACCGATTATTGGAGGACCAAAAAAAAGCCGATACCGATTAATCGGGCAATTTTTGTATTCATTTATTTATTTGTAATAATGACAATTACATCAATTGTTTATTTTTTATTTCACCTTTATTTAACCAGGTAGGCAAGTTGAGAACAAGTTCTCATTTACAATTGTGACCTGGCCAAGATAAAGCAAAGCAGTTAGACACATACAACAACACAGAGTTACACATTGAGTAAAACAAACATACAGTCAATAATACAGTAGAAAAATAAGTCTATATACAATGTGAGCAAGTGAGGTGAGATAAAGGAGGTAAAGGCAAAAAAAGGCCATGGTAGCAAGTAAAACACTGGAATGGTTGATTTGCAGTGGAAGAATGTGCAAAGAAGAGAGAAATAATGGGGTGCAAAGGATCAAAATAAATAAATACAGTAGGGAAAGAGGCAGTTGTTTGGGCTAAATTATAGATAGGCTATGTACAGGTGCATTAATCTGTGAGCTGCTCTGACAGCTGGTGCTTAAAGCTAGTGAGGGATATAAGTGTTTCCAGTTTCATAGATTTTTGTAGTTTTGTAATTTTTGTAGTCATTGACAGCAGAGAACTGGAAGGAGAGGCGACCAAAGGAAGAATTGGTTTTGGGGGTGACCAGAGAGATATACCTGCTGGAGCGCGTGCTACAGGTGGGTGCTGCTATGGTGACCAGCGAGCTGAGATAAGGGGGGACTTTACCTAGCAAGGTCTTGTAGATGACCTGGAGCCAGTGGGTTTGACGACGAGTATGAAGCGAGGGCCAGCCAACGAGAGCGTACAGGTCGCAGTGGTGGGTGGTATATGGGGCTTTGGTGACAAAACGGATTGCACTGTGATAGACTGCATCCAATTTATTGAGTAGGGTATTGGAGGCTATTTTGTAAATTACATCGTCGAAGTCGAGGATTGGTAGGATGGTCAGTTTTACAAGGGTATGTTTGGCAGCATGAGTGAAGGATGCTTTGTTTCGAAATAGGAAGCCAATTCTAGATTTAACTTTGAATTGGAGATGTTTGATATGGGTCTGGAAGGAGAGTTTACAGTCTAACCAGACACCTAGGTATTTGTAGTTGTCCACATATTCTAAGTCAGAGCCGTCCAGAGTAGTGATGTTGGTCAGGCGGGCAGGTGCAGGCAGTGATCGGTTGAAGAGCATGCATTTAGTTTTACTTGTATTTAAGAGCAATTGGAGGCCACGGAAGGAGAGTTGTATGGCATTGAAGCTCGCCTGGAGGGTTGTTAACACAGTGTCAAATGAAGGGCCAGAAGAATACAGAATGGTGTCGTCTGTGTAGAGGTGGATCAGAGACTCACAAGCAGCAAGAGCGACATTGATGTATACAGAGAAGAGAGTCGGTCCATGAATTGAACCCTGTGGCGCCCCCATAGGTATTGCCAGAGGCCCGGACAACAGACCCTCCGATATGACACACTGAACTCTATCAGAGAAGTAGTTGGTGAACCAGGCGAGGCAATCATTTGAGAAACCACGGCTGTCGAGTCTGCCGATGAGGATGTGGTGATTGACAGAGTCGAAAGCCTTGGCCAGGTCAATGAATACGGCTGCACAGTATTGTTTCTTATCGATGGCGGTTAAGATATCGTTTAGGACCTTGAGCGTGGCTGAGGTGCACCCATGACCAGCTCAGAAACCAGATTGCATAGCGGAGAAGTTATGGTGGGATTCGAAATGGTCGGTAATATGTTTGTTGACTTGGCTTGCGAAGACCTTAGAAAGGCAGGGTAGGATAGATATAGGTCTGTAGCAGTTTGGGTCAAGAGTGTCCCCCCCTTTGAAGAGGGGGATGACCGCAGCGGCTTTCCAATCTTTGGGAATCTCAGATGACACGAAAGAGAGGTTGAACAGGCTATTAATAGGGGTTGCAACAATTTCGGCAGATTATTTTAGAACGAAAGGGTCCAGATTGTCTAGCCCGGCTAATTTGTCCAGATTTTGCAGCTCTTTCAGAAGATCAGCTGACTGGATTTGGGAGAAGGAAAAATGGGGCGAGTTGCTGTGGGGGGTGCAGTGCTGTTGACCGGGGTAGGGGTAGCCAGGTGGAAAGCATGGCCAGCCATAGAAAAATGCTTATTGAAATTCTCCATTATAGTGGATTTATCGGTGGTGACAGTGTTTCCTATCTTCAGTGCAGTGGGCAGCTGGGAGTAGGTGTTCTTATTCTCCATGGACTCCGTGTCCCAGAACTTTTTTGAGTTTGTGTTGCAGGAACCAAATTTCTTCTTGAAAAAGCTAGCCTTGGCTTTTCTAACTGCCTGTGTATATTGGTTTCTAGCTTCCCTGAAAAGTTGCATATCACAATACTGAATGAACACTTATTTTAACTTAATATAATACATCAATAAAATCAATTTAGCCTCAAATAAATAATGAAACATGTTCAATTTGGTTTAAATAATGCAAAAACAAAGTGTTGGAGTATGTGCCTTTTAAGAAAATATGTGCCTTAATTTTGCTACTAGGGGGCAGTATTTTCATTTTTGGAAAAATAACGTTCCCTAGGTAAACGGGTTATTTTGTCAGGACAAGATGCTAGAATATGCATATAATTGACAGCTTAGGATAGAAAACACTCTAAAGTTTCCAAACTGTAAAAATATTGTCTGTGAGTATAACAGAACTGATGTTGCAGGCGAAAGCCTGAGAAAAATCCAATCCGGAAGTGCCTCATGTTTTGAAAGCGCTGCGTTCCAATGCGTCCCTATTGAGCAGTGAATGGGCTATCAGCCAGATTACGCTTTCTCCGTATTCCCGAAGGTGTCTACAGCATTGTGACGTAGTTTTCCGGTCGGTCCTACTGAAAAACTAATTGTCCCGATGGATATATTATCGAATAGATATTTGAAAAACACCTTGAGGATTGATTATAAACAACGTTTGCCATGTTTCTGTCGATATTATGGAGCTAATTTGGAATATTTTTTGGCGTTGTCGTGTCCGGTCGATTTCTCAGCCAAACGTGAAGAACATTGGCTATCTAACTGGGAGTCTCGTGAGTGAAAACATCCGAAGCTCATCAAAGGTAAACGATTTAATTTGATTGCTTTTCTGATTTCCGTGACCAAGTTACCTGCTGCTAGCTGGACAAAATGCTATGCTAGGCTATTGATAAACTTACACAAATGCTTGTCTAGCTTTGGCTGTAAAGCATATTTTGAAAATCTGAGATGACAGGGTGATTAACAAAAGGCTAAGCTGTGTCTCAATATATTTCATTTGTGATTTTCATGAATAGGAATATTTTCTAGGAATATTTATGTCCGTTGCGTTATGCTAATTAGTGTCAGATGATGACAACAGTCCTGTTCACGGGATGGGGTGTCACTAGAGGTTAAGAAAGCTAACGTTTAAGTTCCTTGCTCAGAACATGAGAACATATGAAAGCTGGTGGTTTCTTTTAACATGACTCTTCAATATTCCCGGGTAAGAAGTTTTAGGTTGTAGTTATTATAGGAATTATAGGACTTTTTTTGTTTTGTTTTTACCTTTATTTAACTAGGCAAGTCAGTTAAAGAACAAATTCTTATTTTCAATGACGGCCTAGGAACAGTGGGTTAACTGCCTGTTCAGGGGCAGAACGACAGATTTGTGCCTTGTCAGCTCGGGGATTTGAACTTACTAGTCCAACGCTCTAACCACTAGGCTACCCTGCCCTCTCTATACCATTTGTATTTCATGAACCTTTGACTATTGGATGTTCTTATAGGCACTTTAGTATTGCCAGTGTAACAGTATAGCTTCCGTCGCTCTCCTCGCTCCTACCTGGGCTCGAACCAGGAACACATGGACAACAGCCACCCTCGACGCAACGTTACCCATGCAGAGCAAGGGGAACAACCACTCCAAGTCTCAGAGCGAGTGACGTTTGAAACGCTATTAGCGCACACCCCGCTAACTAGCTAGCCATTTCACATCAGTTACACCAGCCTAATGGTAGCCTGCTGCCTACCATCGCTCAGTCAGACTGCTCTATCAAATTATAGACTTAATTATAACATAATAACACACAGAAATACGAGCCTTAGGTCATTAATATGGTTGAATCCGGAAACTATCATCTCGAAAACAAGACGTTTATTCTTTCAGTGAACTACAGAACCATTCCGTATTTTAACGGGTGGCATCCATAAGTCTAAATATTCCTGTTACATTGCACAACCTTCAATGTTATGTCATAATTACGTACAATTCTGGCTCAAACTGTTGCATATACACTGACTGCGTGCAATGAACGCAAGAGAAGTGACACAATTTCACCTGGTTAATATTGCCTGCTAACCTGGATTTCTTTTTGCTAAATATGCAGGTTTAAAAATAAATACTTCTGTGTATTGATTTTAAGGAAGGCATTGATGTTTATGGTTAGGTACACATTGGAGCAACGATACGCACCGCATCGATTATATGCAACGCAGGACACGCTAGATAAACTAGTAATATTATCAACCATGTGTAGGTAACTAGTGATTATGATTGATTGATTGTTTTTTATAAGTTTTTACAAGTTTAATGCTTGCTAGCAACTTACTTTGGCTTACTGCATTTGCGAAACAGGCTCCTCATGGAGTGCAATGTAATCAGGTAGTTAGAGCGTTGGACTAGTTAACTGAAAGGTTGCAAGATTGAATCCCCCGAGCTGATGAGGTAAAAATATGACAGGTAACCCACCATTCCTAGGCCGTCGTTGAAATTAAGAATGTGTTCTTAACTGACTTGCCTAGTTAAATAAAGGTGTAAAAAATAATAATAATTAAATACATTTATAAATAAAAAATTGGCCCTAATTAATCGGCCATTCTGATTAATCTGTCGACCTCTAGTTGTAATGCTACTGGAATGTTATTGGTTAGATGTATCTCATCTGTTCATCTATCTTACCGTACAGTAATGTCTGCTGTGGACTACTGCCTGTGGATGTTAGAGAACCTGCAGACCCAGCCTAGTCCTCCTAATCAGCCCTGATAACAGAGAGGGAGTGAATAACCCAGACTCTGTTTACTGAAACCCCTGAGCATCTATTCATATATTCATCCCAAACTCTCTCCTCTCCTCCCGGGCTTCAGCACAACTGGACCCAGCTGCTCCCTAGCTGTGTGTAGTCCAGCCCTGCCCAGTACCTGCTGACTGACTGACTGACCACAGGGCTGGGTGAAGCAGGGTTGTGGGAGATTGCTTTCGTTTATTCAGATGAGTTCATCTGATTCGTCATACAGTACTTAGAATCCCCCAGAACTAGAGCATATTCATTCTGTTGAGGTAAACAGGATGTTGAGTTGTCCCTCACACGCTCTCTGTAGTAATGGATGTTGCAGGTAATTGGAGTAAAATGGGGCTTTGTGAGGGATGAAGTAGGATTTCCATAGGCTGTGATAGTTTAACTGCTCTTCACAGACAATACCTATGTGAGGTGGAGAGAGGTCAAGTCGCGTGGGTGTTGATATCTTATGTTTGTGTTGTTCTAAGACAAGGTGTTTGGGTATTTTATATGTTATTGTAAGCAGCATGGAACATGAAGAGGCATTGGCAATGTCTACTACTCTCCATTGTGTGTGTGTGTGTGTGTGTGGATTATAGCAGCAGTAAACCCTACAGTGTCTCCTCTCAGGCCCAGCAGTTGTACCTGTGTGACAGGGAAAGCAGTCAGGTCGGTCCTCTTCCAACTAGCAGACCACCTGTGTTCAACACCCACGTACAAACGCATACACACACAAGGTATAACCAAAGGTCATCATGATAGAAAAGCCATACCTTGGCTTGGGCCTATTTTCCCATTTATTTGAGCCATATTGGTATGTCTTCATTAACCCACCATGTTGGTTAAATTCTTGGGCTACAGCTATACAGGTTTGTAAACACCAGTGATACTTTTGTATATATAGTGTATGTGGACACCCCTTCAAATGAGTGGATTTGGCTATTTCAGCCACACCCGTTGTTGACCGGTGTATAAAATCGAGCACACAGTCATGCAATCTCCATAGACAAACATTGGCAGTAGAATAGCCTTACTGAAGAGCTCAGTGACTTTCAACGTGGCACCGTCATAGGATGCCACCTTTCCAACAAGTCAGTTCGTCAAATTTCTGCCCTGCTAGAGCTGACCCGGTCAATGCTGTTATTGTGAAGTGGAAATGTATAGGAGCAACAACGACTCAGCCGCGAAGAAGTAGGCCACACAAGCTTACAGAACGGGACCGACGAGTGCTGAAGCGGGTAAAAATCGTCTGTTGTCGGTTGCAACACTCACTACCAAGTTCCAAACTGCCTCTGGAAGCAACGAAGCACAAGAACTGTTCGTCAGCAGCTTCATGAAATGGGTTTCCATGGCCGAGCAGCCGTACATAAGCCTAAGATCACCATGCGCAATGCCAAGGATCGGCTGGAGGGATGTAAAGCTTGCCGCCATTGGACTCTGGAGCAGTGGAAATGTGTTATCTGGAGTGATTAATCACTTTTCACCATCAGGCAGTCCGACAGACGAATCTAGGTTTGGCGGATGCCAGGAGAACGCTACCTGCCCTAATGCATAGTGCCAACGGTAAAGTTTGGTGGAGGAGGAATAATGGCCTGGGGCTGTTTTTCATGGTTCGGGCTAAGCACCTTAGTTCCAGTGACGGGACATCTTAACGCTACAGCGTACAATGGCATTTTAGACAATTCTGTACCCAACATCAGTGCCCGACCTCACTAATGCTCTTGTGACTGAATGGAAGCAAGTCCCCGCAGCAATGTTCCAACATCTAGTGGAAAGCCTTCCCAGAAGAGTGGAGGCTGTTCTAGCAGCAACGGGGGGACCAACTCCATATTTTGGAATGAGATGTCCACATACTTTTGGTCAGGTAGTGTATCTGAGGAAGACCATTCATTGGGAACTTTGTTGTATTGCATCATGTTAAGAGGTAGCAAAACGTGATGACATTCCTTTTATATTCACTGCAACCCTTGTCCAACCCTGCTTATCCTCCTAGACACTCACTGAGGCCTGGAGAGAAGTTCTGCCTCTGCCCACTGGTCATAACAGACCAGGGTTTATAGAGAACCAAATAAATAGATAAAGATGGAGTGTAAATTACACCTGGTTTCAGTGGGCTGCCTTGGAGGATAGAGCTGAACGAGCCTGCTGAGGTAAAAGGAGCTGGCTGTGTTTCTCTACAAGCAGAGAGAAGGAAGGCCTCCTGAGCACTATGAATAATGAAACAGTTGACTGCTTTGCAAAGATTTCACATGTCATAAAAATGGCTTTTTAGTTGCTGTTAGACCTCTTACCTGTCTGCTAGGCTTACACAGGTTCGGGCGTTTGTGAGGGGCTCACAGGGAACGCTCCCTCATGCCTCATAGACAGCTTTCCAGTAACCGAAGGAAACTGGGTCTTGTATGGGAGGAGATGGAGGGCTAAGGCCTGTTAGGACACCCACAGCAAGCTAAGACAGACGGCGGCCATCTTTTGAGCCTACTGTAAGAATTACATTTCAGTGTATGAATGTGTTTTACTGTGTATCGCTAAAGCATATGTGCTGCGGTAAGTTTCAGAAGTCGGGGGCGATGGATGGTTTTGTTGGTTTGACTAATTCTGTTTCAGTTTTGTGGTGGTGGGTTGCGGTAGGCCTCTGTCTCCCTGTCAGAATCATATCAGATTAGCTCCAGTTGTTACCCACACACATTCAAGATGGAGGGAAAGGTGAATTGGCTGAATACTTTATGTATGAGGAGTGTGTTATTATTCCACAGAGGTTCCTCTCAGACACCGAGCAGTTTACCCATCTGTAATATCAACATGGCTTTGGAAGGAACTCACCCTGTCTTATACTGTGCACACTGACTACCTACCACCATAGCTCTTTCTCTCTCTCTCTCTCGGTCTCTGTCTCTTGGTCTCTCTCTCTGTCTCTCTTTACAATATGAAAATAAATTAAAATGAGAATCAAATTGTCAACGGGACAACAGCAACAACAATAACCAAGTGTCAAAATAACCATACATTCAACAATAACAATAAGTATACAGTAGAGGACATGTGCAGGTTGATTGGTCTGTCAGACACTGTCCCTCATCTTATGGCAGGCAGCAATGTAGTACGCTGCCAACCCACAGCTCTCTGCGTCCTCCCCCAACAGGATGGGTAGCCTATCATCATCAGAGAGGTCTTTGAAACCTTGATTAAGGGTTTCAAATATGGGAAAATGACACTCTAATTGTTTTATATTTAATATATATATATATTACGTATTGTCAGGAAATGCAGCTCCGTCTCAGGTTCTGCTGTTGTGCAGTGGTTGCACAGCGTTTCCTCTACAGGGAGCCAGGTTTTCCTGTGTCTACCCTTCTCAATGGCAAGGCTGTGCTCACTGAGCCTGTACTTTGTCAAGGTTTTTCTAAGGTTTTGATCAGTAACCATGGTCAAATATTTAGCCACGGTGTACTGTCGATTTAGGACCAGATAGCACTGCATTTTGCTTTGTGTTTGTGTTTCCCAATAAGCAATACAGTTTTGTTTTGACTGTGTTGTAATTTGGTTTATCCTGATTGATTGGATGTTCTGGTCCTGAGGCTTCAGTGCGTTAGTAGAACAGGTTTGTGAACTCAGCCCCAGGACCAGCTGGATGAGGGGACTCTTTTCTTTGCTCAGCTCTTGGCATTGCAGGGCTTGGTAATGATATGAGAGGGGGTAACGGTATTTTAGATGTTTCCAAAACTTAATTGCTATTTTTTGAGTTTTTATTATTGGTGGATATTGGCCTAATTCTGCCCTGCATGCATTGTTTGTAGTTTTCCTCTGGACATGTAGGAGAATCTTACAGAACTCTGCATGCAGGGTTTCAATGGGGTGTTTGTCCCATTTGATGAAATCTTGTTTTGCAAGTGGACCCCACACCTCGCTGCCATAAAGTGCAATTGGTTCAATGACATATTCAATTAGTTTTAGCCAAATTTTAATAGGTATTTCAATTTGAATTAGCTTTTTAATGGTGTAGAATGCCCTGCGTGCTTTCTCTCTCAGCTCATTCACTGGTGTCCAGTTGAGCTTATTTTTAAACCTAAGTAATTGTAGTGTGTGCAGTACTCTATATATTTTGTACCAATTGAGAACTTTGATCTAATTCCCTGAGATCTGGATCTTCTCTGGAAAATCATTATTTTAGTCTTTTTGGGGTTTACTGCCAGGGCCCAGGTCTGGCAGCACTGCTCTAGCAGGTCCAGGCTCTGCTGTAGGCCATGTGCTGTGGGTGACAGCAGGCATAGGTCATCTGCGAAGAGTAGGCATTTAACTTCTGAATTGTGGAGACTAACACCAGGGGCTGAGGATTTTTCTAGAATAGTGGCCAATTCGTTAATTTAAATATTGAAGAGTGCAGGGCTCAGATTGCAACCCTGGCGGAGGCTCCGCCCCTGGTTAACGAATTATGTTATTTTCTTATCAATTTTAATGCTGCACGTATTGCCAGTATACATTGATTTAATTATGTCATATGTTTTACCCCCTACACCACTTTCAATAACTTTGTAGAACAGTCCTGTATGCCAAATAGAATCAAATGCTTTTTGGAAGTCGATAAAGCAAGCGTATATGTGTGTCTCTATCGGTGTCTCTCTCTCTCTCTCTCTCTCTCTCTCTCTGTGTCTCTATCGGTGTCTCTCTCTGTCTCTCTCTCTGTCTATCGGTCTCTCTCGGTTTCGCTCTCTCTCTATTTATCGGTCTCTGTCTCTCTTGCTTTATTGGCATGACGTAACAATGTACATATTGCCAAAGCTTATTTTGGATATTTACAATATAAAATGAGAATCAAAATTGTCAACGGGACAACATTGACAACTCTCTCTCTCTCTCTCTCTCTCTCTCTCTGTCTGTCTTTCTTGGTCTCTCTCTCTCTATCGGTCTCTCTCTCTCTCTCTCGCTCTTTCTCTCTCTCTCTCTATTGGTGTCTCTCTCCATTTATCTTGTTCTCTCTTTCTTTCTCTCTCTGAATCCTGAGCTGATATCCTCCTTTGAAAAGGTAATGATCCTGGTGTGTTGAGATTATGTATGTGCGCTGCACAATGTAATGGCCCGGCTTTTTATTGCCTGCCGCATACTAATCCCACAACTGAAGGAATGAGATGACACCTGCAGGGAGCTGTGTGTGAGCCGCAGCCCCACATGAAAGAGCGGCCATTAAAAATGATCAAAGAAATTACAGCACTCTGCCACACAACACTGCTCTCACGCCTGGCTAGGTGTACATCCCTGTGCCTGTCCATATATATACACACACACACACACACACACACACCACACACACACACACACACACACACACACACACACACACACACACACACACACACACACACACACACACACACACACACACACACACACACACACACACACACACACACACACACACACACACACACACCAATTAGTATCTCTGTCTGATGGAACTTTTCCATGTGATCTCTGTGGAAATGTCCTCACTCTAAGTTGCCCTAGGCTTTCTACAGACCCTGATACACCCACACTTGCAGATAGGAGGAAATGGTGGACATGCATACGCTCAAGAGTTTTCCATACCTCCACCACAGATGATTCATGACAACTGTTTCCCAATTGAATATTTATTTGCACTTTTCTTTATCAAGTAGCCACTTGTTATATCAACAAATAGTTTGAAGGATTATTTGTCTGAATAGGGGGTTGTTTCTAGCATGATAATTGAATTGTGTTAAGATGTTATTGAAGCTGAATGAATACTAATGCTGGCTTATCTGCTGCTGATTTGAACTACAGTGAATCTGCTTGTATAGAGTTGCTAGTCAGATCCTGATATCGTGTGTGGACTGTGTCAGTGACACTCATGGGGCCTGTAGGCTGTGTAGAGTCTATACCTTCTCTTCATGTCTGGTGTCAGTCCAGCTATCTTTCTTGTTCTCTCTCTCATTATCACTTTTTCATTGTACTACCGCTGTGTCTCTCTGTCACTGTATTTATCTGTCTCCTCCATTATCTCTCTCGCCCTCCCTCTCTCTCTCCTGATCCCTCTCTTCCTCTCTGACCCCCCTCTCTCTGTCTTCCTCTCTCCCTCTCTCTCGGTCTTTCTCCCTCTCCTCCTCTTTCTCTCTGTCTGTCCCTCTCTCCCAGGCAGGTCTCTCTCCTCTGCAGCGTGTCCATTTTGTGTGGCTACACAGTGTGAACCAGGCAGCTGCTCTTATCAGTGGGCCCAGTGTGGAGAGAGATGACATTTTACTGCAGCCAGTCAACCGCTCCGCTCCTCATAACACGTTCACTCTCCCTCTCTGAGCAGAGACACACTGATAAATGCAATTTCATTTCCTTTAGAGACCCAGAATAATACTCTTTTGCTTTGTTAAATGGCCGCTCTGAAATGGCAACTGCTCCTAAATGTGGCGGCAGAATGATGAGGACGGAACTTTGATGACAAAGGGGAGTGGAGGAATGGAGAAATGGCTTTGGCCCGAGATGCAAAGCAGTTCTGAATTCTTCTCATTGCAAGTGATTATTGTAGCAAGCATATATTATTTGATTTATTTTCTGTCATGAACATAGAGCGCTCCGAAGCTTAGAAAGATGGTTATCTTGGGGAGCCATTTTAGTGAAAGATTCCTCTCCTCTCTTCTGCCCCCTCCCTCCCTCTCTCAGCGGTCCATTTTAGAGCCACGCGGCTGCATGGTTTGGTGGGTAATTTCACTGCCTTTTCATGTGTCGGAGGGCGAGGAGTCCTCCTCCATTAGGTAGTGTCTTCTTGTGATGTATGCGCAGAAAAGCAATCTGATGTTTATTCATGACTTTCAAGGCAATGCCTCAGCTAAGCCCTCTGATTTCCTTTTAAGGAACAAAACTACATGAGATTGAGACTTCCGCTTAAAGGCACAGAGACCCATCTTGCAGCACTTCTCCCTCCCTCTCTGTCTCTCTCTCATCTATCCCTCGTTTTTTCCAATCTTCTTTTAAATTCTCCCCCGATGTTATTTCTGTCAGCTTTAATTTACTTCACCCTCAGAAAAAAAGATCACGTGGTTATTTCCCTGCTACTGTGCCGGCAGGCTCCCCATCTCGCCTCTGTACTTTGTTAAGGACTTTGATGAAGAGATGAATTTGGAGAGTTTTTCTGGAAGGGCAGCATGTTAATGAATCAGCACCACCATGAGACTAAATGGCCTTTTCTGGTCATGCACACAAGGGCAGAGCATCCCTGGTGCTAGAGACTGCCCCACTGCCCTCTCTACCCACTTTCTCCACCCTCCACCTCCCAGAACGTCAACCCACCTGCTCACGGTGCTGACCTATCATCCTGTACAGCTCTGTAGTAATCTCCAAGGCAAGCTAACGGCCGGTTGTTCACACTACATTTCGTCTCCAAACCCAAATGAGCAATAAAGTAACCATAATTTGAAAAGCTAGTCCCTATTTGTCTTGTAAATGACTTTTTAATGATAATCAAGCCGCATCCATCCATCACGCCAGCACACGCCCATGCAGTTCTGTGATGGGACTCTTCCAATGGCCAAATGGTGTCTATTTATAATCCCAATGACCAAGTTGCAACAAAGCATAGCCTCAGTGCCCTGAGGCAATAGCACCACCTGTCACGACTAGCAGGGCTGCTGCATAGCTCCTAAATGGTGGCTCTTAGAAATGGGGGGTTGGATGGGGGGCCCTGGGATCCATTGTGCAGCTCAGACCCCACACAGGAACATATACAATAGAGAACTGTCAGCACTTGTAAAACACTAATGTTGAGCACTGTTTGTTTTGTGCAGGCCACACAGCATGTAGGCCATCTTTTAACACATGAACCATTGAAATCCCAAAAGAACCCCAACGTCCCCCTTCTTCACCCCCACTCTCCCATGTTTGGGGGGAGCAGCTTATGCTTATTAACATGAGCCCGGTAGTATTTTCGGGCTGAACATAGAGGTGCACTGGAGCATGAGTGAGGCAAATGACTCCCTTTTGGACTTAACATATGTAATGTTGCACTAATCAACACGCGGCCCGGCGTTGAGCCGTGCATATTCCAAACTGATATTATACATAATGGAAATGTGGCGACCGCCGCAAATGCCAAAGATAGCGAAGGAGCAGGGAGAGAGTAGGGAGAGCGAGGGGGCAGGGAGAGCGAGGGAGCAGGGAGAGAGGAGGGAGAGCGAGAGCTGGCGTAACCGACTGATTGTGGGGCTGTCAAGTTGATTTGCATGAAAAAGGGTGGGCTAATTGCAACATTTAGCTGCAGCGTGGTGATAATACAGAACAGGATTACTGAAGGACACAGAGGGGCTTTTATTAACGCCAAGGATTTCCTGGGGTTTGGGAGAGACGCACCACCACCTTCTGTTTCTGTATGAGCCATTCACAGCTACCACTCACCCACTGTCTGGCAGCCGTGGCATATCCATCACAACGCACACACACACACACACACACACACACACACACACACACACACACACACACACACACACACACACACACACACACACACACACACACACACACACACACACGCACACTGCCTGAATCACCGTTTCAGCACTCGCTGCTCACCAGTCAAACAGCCACACCATATTTATGTGTCATTACATTGACCAGCTCTGCAGAGATGGAGAAAGTAAAGTTAACTGCAGTGAAGGGCTAAGGCTGCTGAAAAGTGTTGCATGGGGGGGAGGTGTTGGGTTGCTAGAGCTGCCGAAGGCAAGCCTTCTCTTTCTTCTCTTTCTTTAATAATGAATGATGGATGTTTCAAATTAGAAAACAGTGCTGAGAAAATCCAATTCAGTGGCGAGCTTTGGAAGGAGGGCATAAAGAATAAGCAGTGGACTTCTGTATTAAAGGTCTGTTTGCTCACAAAGGGACTGCTGGTGTATGATTTAACATGCCTGGTGTATGATTTAACATGCCTGGTGTATGATTTAACATGCCTGGTGTATGATTTAACATGCCTGGTGTATGATTTAACATGCCTGGTGTATGATTTAACATGCCTGGTGCATGATTTAACGTGCCTGGTGTATGATTTAACGTGCCTGGTGTATGATTTAACGTGCCTGGTGTATGATTTAACATGCCTGGTGTATGATTTAACGTGCCTGGTGTATGATTTAACGTGCCTGGTGTATGATTTAACGTGCCTGGTGTATGATTTAACGTGCCTGGTGTATGATTTAACGTGCCTGGTGTATGATTTAACGTGCCTGGTGTATGATTTAACGTGCCTGGTGTATGATTTAACGTGCCTGGTGTATGATTTAACGTGCCTGGTGTATGATTTAACGTGCCTGGTGTATGATTTAACGTGCCTGGTGTATGATTTAACGTGCCTGGTGTATGATTTAACGTGCCTGGTGTATGATTTAACGTGCCTGGTGCATGATTTAACGTGCCTGGTGCATGATTTAACGTGCCTGGTGCATGATTTAACGTGCCTGGTGAAAATGGGCTCTATTAGGTACCATTAACAAATCAACCAGGCCCCATCCAGAGTGGATCTGGGGCTCTCAACCAGTTGTCGTGGCCTTTGTCTTTCCTTACTACGCATTGATTTATAGACCATGCTCTTAATCACATTGGCATGGAGGAACACGATTGAGTGTGTGGTTATGTGCGTGTGTGTGCTTGTGAGGGGACGGGCGTTAGGACGTGGATCAATGCTTGGTAAAGCCTGTGGATCTGGTAATTTACCATTTGTTATCTCTCTTAACTCTCTATCTTTCCACAGACTTCATTCCTGTTTATTTCTCTCATTCTGTCTCATCTCTCCATCCCCTCAAGTTCAATTAGTTACGTCTCATTCTCCATCACCCACTTTGGTACCCACTATTACGCTCTCATAAACCTCTACTCTTCATCCCTCTCTCCCCTCACTCCCCCATCTTTCTATCCTGTCTCCCCCTCAGTCTTCCCTGTCTCCCCGATCCTCCTGGTCCTTCTGCTGGTCTCTGTGATATGCATGGTCTCTTTATGATGGCAGGAATCTGTCTCTAATGAAGCCAGCATGACCAGAGAGCAGCAGCAGCCAACCAGGAGGATGTCTGGCCTTTCACTTGCTGAACAGAGGGATTGGCTAATATCCCTGTCCACCACATTAAAAAAGAAAAGGAAAAATAGACATTCCTTTTTAATGAGCCGTTTCTTCTGAGCCGGGACGCAAAGAAGGCAAATCCATAAAGTATGGAGAAATCAAAATGGAATAATAGCGGTGTTAGTTGTAAAAGACACATTTCCTCTGTGTTCTCGCTGTGATCGGCGTAATGCTCCAGATTGGCACTGAAAAAAGGGTTCATGCTTTTGGCCTATTGGATGAGGAAAGAGGTTTTCAAGGTCCTCTATGATGTCTTTTGTGCCAGTCATTTAAAAGACTGGACATGAGAGAGGAACAACTGCTGGAGTTACAGTCCAACTCCCCCAGCAAGGGGAGGGTTAGTAGCTAAGTTACTGCAGCTTCACCCAGCTATGCTACTCTCTTTATGAGTGCATGTGAACATGATTCACTGCAGTAGGAAGGACATTACTTGCACACACACACACATGCACTCGCACCCAGTCAGGTGTCAGGTAGGCTACACTGCCGTAAAAAGCAGTGTTTCCCAGTAAAGATGGCCATATATTTCACTGCGGCGTGAAAGTGTTATTCTAGTTCGGATTCTCAAGTTCAACACGGCTGGCCTGTAGACTTCCACAGCTGTAGGGATTGTGTGTGTTTTTTATCTTTGGTGTTTGCCTTTATATTGAGGAATTTTATATGCTTGTAATTTTTTTTTTCATTACAATGGCGAGTTTAAAAAGGTTTGGGTTGGACGGAGGATAGCTCGGAGCAGTACATGTTAGTTTTATTTGCGCTGCGGCCTTGTATGAATGATTCGAGCAGTGTTCAACTGGGCCTCGTGTGTATAGTGTTTAAACAGCTACAGATGCAGGTCTGTGTGCCTCAGAGAGCCTTTGTTTAAGTTGGCTACCTCTTTTGAGCAGTTCCTCTAACTTCAGCCGTGGGATTTGCCAAAAAAATCTGAAGAAATGTCTCTTTCGATCCAATTAAGTCTGTCATTGCCCTTTAGCAGTAAACTGTGGAGGCAGCAAATGTTTTCCTCAGCCAGCAGAGGTCATATTGTTATGCATCTCCCAGCCTATGTCTATTCTTATGAGCGGCCCTCTTGCCTTTTCTCATCTCATTCTGAGGCCGTTTGGATGGGTGGGGAGTTCTTGGCCGACAGGGTTCTCCTGACAGAACTGTCAATTCTTTGCAACACGTAACTTGAAGTGCTTCCCCGTGTCGGTTTGAGCGGCTGAGTATTTCGGCAGGACTCCATTATTATTAGGTCTTATTAGATCAGGGCTGCAGTAGATCCATTAGGCCAGGGTTAGGCTCACCTCTGGGATGGACTCTGGCTGGCCAGCATGCAGCGCTGCACTGGGCCTCTGGCAGCTGTTGGGTGTCAATGACAGAGAGAATATGGCCAAGTAGCTGTTTCAGTCGAAGGAAATGCTGATTCTATGATGGGAGGATGTAGCCTAGGTGTGCCTATGAGCCAGGGGATTGGCGAGGTAGATTCTATTTGGCAGCTGTATACCGGAGAAAGATAATAGACACCATAGAAACAGAATCCATGGTAGAATCCATGGCAGGGGGTTGTGGTGGTTGTAAACGCTGTGGTGGAGGTGATTAGGGGAGTCCGCAGTAGACAGTGGGAGTAGTAGTGGTGGCTGAAGCTGTGATGATGAGTATGTATAGGAGGGAGACAGTAGTAGTGCTGGATGAGATGGTACAGTACAGTAGCAGCAGCAGCATGGGGACTACAGGCAGCCTGCTGCTGTAATGAGAGAGTGAGCTGTCAGAGACACGCGTGTAATGGCTCCCCTGCCAGCTTCCCGGTTCAGGGCCCTATGGGATTCAGCACAGACACTCAGTTTCTCTCTCTCTCGCTCCCTGGCTCTCTCTCTTAGGCCTGATCAGAGACCATGTCAGGCCTCTCATATCCTCCCAGCTGCTGTCTTCTTAGCTCTCTCTCTCTCTCTCTCTCTCTCACTCACTCACTCACTCACACACACACACACACACACACACACACACACACACACACACACACACACACACACACACATACACACACACACACACACACTCTCTATCTCTCTGTCACCTTCTCACTCGGCACACAAACTGAGAATGGACATTCAGGAAGTACATCTCCCAGGCTCTCCTTTCTTCCTCCCCTTCAGTCAGCCTGTGTGTACTGTACAGCTCCTTTCAGGGGAGTCTATTCCCAGTGAAGAGGGCAGGCAGCAGCTTCACATTGGGCCAGCCAGTATAGTCACGCAGTGATGTCACGGTGTCTATATTTATATCTCTCTCTGACAACCACTCTGCTGTACTGCACTGCTCTGCTGCTGTAGCACGTCCATGGTCAGCTGACTACTACTGTACACCACCTCCTGCTAGTCCAAGGTCATTTTCACTAGGCCTCAATCCCAGTCATTCATTAAGACCAGATGGGGAGTTGAGATGTAGCTAAGGTATAGTCTACTGTACGAGTTACAACAACTAGTATGAAGACTAGCTTGTACTGTATGAGGGCCCAGTTCAGGGATATCTATTGCTCTCTGTTGATATTGAGGATGCAACATGCATTTCAGGATCATTTCTCATACTGTTCTAGCAGAGGAATGGAGTCTGAATCAGACCCTCCTCAGCCTCATCTGTAAATGCCCCCCTATGCAGCTCAGCTGTTATGACAGTCATGCTAATAACATCCTCTACCCAACTTTAAAGGCTTATAATCATATTGTCCCGAATGATTGACAGTTGACCTTCATGCTAGTTTATATTAAGCCAGTGAGACAGTGCAGGTCACCTCGATCGCCTCAGTGACACCGTATTAATACTAATCTGATAGAATTACCAGGAACCAATTAATGTGCAGGCCTGGACTGGGCAGTGGTTAAAGATATAGTGTTAGCTCTCAGCTGGGCCTGAGCTGGGCCTGAGCTGTAGCACACACACAGGGGTGCTACTGCCTTAACAGTAGGCAGTGTTCCCTGTAGCCGCGCAGCGTAGTGTGAGAGGCCACAAGGTGAAGCGGTGCTGCTGTGGAAATGTTTAGGTGAGGTTCCAGTGCCCCTTGTTGGCCTAACGACCACTCATTAGTCAGAGAGAAAATGAGGGAGAAGAGAAGGGGAAGAGGAGAGTGGTTAGTAAACCAGGAGTTCCGTTTAGCTGTGTGTATTAACACTACAGGCATGGTGGAGGAGGGTTGTCGAGGGCTCTTTGGGTTGTGCTGGAGAGCATCTGAGTGTATCAGTCTATTTGAGGTGCAGACACTCTCACTCAATAACATCAAGCATGCTTACCTGCTGCCTAATGCTCATGCTAATTTGCTTATTTTAATATCCACCGATTTCTCTTTCAGCCCCTGTGAATGGTAGCAGTGAATTATAGACGGCGACACAGTGACTCTGTCCCAATGATTCCCACAACGTATTCTGGGAAATCCAGGTCTAGGGGGCTAGAGGCTGTGGGTTGTTGTGGGGGGACTCCCCTGGATGTAAGGCAGACTGACCATGTAACAATATACCCTGCTAAGACCCACTGAC
Organism: Oncorhynchus kisutch; assembly: GCF_002021735.2. Classification (NCBI taxonomy): domain Eukaryota; kingdom Metazoa; phylum Chordata; class Actinopteri; order Salmoniformes; family Salmonidae; genus Oncorhynchus; species Oncorhynchus kisutch. The sequence goes on along the minus strand of NC_034181.2, from coordinate 65,986,342 downwards.
CCCAACAACCAAGGGTTCGCCTGAGGAAGAGTGCAAGTCCTGAAATAACAGTGTTGAGCCAGGGACTGATCCTGATACCTGAGAAGGCCTTGTGTACGGTCATCAGTCACTGGGAGGATATAGTCACATTGTCACCTCTTTAATGTTAGCACAGAGACATGCAGCTGTACGTTTACTACAAAGGCCTTGAGGCTGTAAACCTCTGGCTGGTGACTGGGCTACACATGGTGACGGGCCCCACGGTGCAAGTCACCTGAAATATGCTTTAGGTGTCAGTGTGTCAACCCTATTCACAATGGAACAATAGTGCACTGGATGGAGTTAAGCATGTGATAGCTGGGCTATTTAGGGAGTATGCCTGCCTACCCATGTGTCCTATATAATGGTTATTTCATTCATGAATACATAGTTTATTAGGCTATATTAAATCTGGTAGAGGAGGAGGAAACTTCTCTTCATCAAAAGTGAGGTCATCTGATAGTTGTATTTGAAGTGACCAAGTGTCTCTCTGGTCACTTTGGCCACATCCCAGGTGAACACAGGTCATCTGCGAACTAAGTTATTTACCAATGATAGAATCTTCTAGACTTTTCATCTACAGTTTGGTAGAGTATATGTGTACCACTGAAACCAGGCTGTAGTGTCTCTGTCCCCCTCCCCATGCACTGTGCCATGCCTGGCCTCTCTGTGCTGCAGTAGGCGAGTAATGACCTAGGGGGACAGGCTGCTCTGCTCTGGAGGTACAGTGGTAAGAAAAAGTATGTGAACCCTTTGGAAATACCTGGAATTCTGCAGAAATTGGTTATCAAATTTGATCAAATCAAAGTTCATTTGTCATGTGCGCTGAATACAACAGTGAAATCCTTACTTACAGGCTCTAACCAATAGTGCAAAAAAGGTATTAGGTGAACAATAGGTAGTTAAAGAAATAAAACAACAGTAAAAAGACAGGCTATATACAGTAGCGAGGCTATAAAAGTAGCGAGGCTACATACAGACACCGGTTAGTCAGGCTGATTTGAGGTAGTATGTACATGTAGATATGGTTAAAGTGACATATATATGATGAACAGAGATTAGCAGTAGCATGTGATCTTCATCTAAGTCACAACAAAACAGTGTGCTTAAACTAATAACACACAAATTATTGTTTTTTTCTTGTCGATATTGAGAGATCTCAGAAGACCTAAGATGAAGAATTGTTGACTTGCATAAAGCTGGAAAGGGTTACTAAAGTATCTCTAAAAGCCTTGATGTTCATCAGTCCATGGTACGACAAATTGTCTATAAATTGAGAAAGTTCAGCACTGTTGCTACTCTCCCTAGGAGTGGCCGTCCTGCAAAGATGACTACAAGAGCACAGCGCAGAATGCTCAATGAGGTTAAGAAGAGTCCTAGGGTGTCAGCTAAAGACTTACAGAAATCTCTTGAACATGCTAACATCTCTGTTGACGAGTCTACGATATGTAAACACTAAACAAGAATGGTGTTCATGGGAGGACACCATGGAAGAAGCCACACTGCTGTCCAAAAAAACATTGCTGCACATCTGAAGTTTGCTAAAGTGCACCTGGATGTTCCACAGCGCTACTGGAAAAATATTCTGTGGACAAATGAAACCACAGTTGAGTTGTTTGAAAGGAACACACAACACTATGTGTGGAGAAAAAAAGGCACAGCACATCGACATCAAAACCTCATCACAACTGTAAAGTATGGGGGAGGGAGCGTCATGGTTTGGGGCTGCCTCAGGGTCTGGACAGCTTACTATCATCGGTGGAAAGATGAATTCCCAAATTTATCAAGACATTTTGCAGGATAATGTTAGGCTATCTGTCCGCCATTTGAAGCTCAACAGAAGTTGGGTGATGCAACAAGACAGCGACCCAAAAGACAGAAGTAAATCGACAACAGAATGGCTTCAACAGAAGAAAATACGTCTTTCTGGAGTGGCCCAGTCAGTTCTGACCTTAACCCGATTGAGATGCTGTGGCATGACCTCGAGAGCAGTTCACACCAGACATCCCAAGAATATTACTGAACTGAAACAGTTTGGTAAAGAGGAATGGTCCAAAATTCCTCCTGACAGGTCTGATCCGCAACTACAGAAAACTTTTGGTGAGGTTATTGCTGCCAAAGAAGGGTCAACCAGTTATTAAATCCAAGGGTTCACATACTTTTCCCACCCTGCACTGTAAATGTTTACACACTGTGTTCAATAAAGACATGAAAACGTATAATTGTTTGTGTGTTATTAGTTTAAGCAGAATGTGTTTGTCTATTGTTGTGAATTAGATGAAGATCAGATCAAATGTTATGACCAATTTATGCAGAAATCCAGGTATTTCCAAATAGTTCACATACTTTTTCTTGCCACTGTACAGAGGAAAGTGGCTCTACTTTTACAGCAAAATGACCTTCTCTCTCAAGGTCAAGTGGTGTTGGAGGGTAGAATGACTGACTAAAAGCTCCCCAAACCCTACCTGCCAACCACTGGCACTACCCCATTATTCTGCACCCACCATGGTGACCACACTGGCTTGTTGTGCCAGGCTGTATGTGCCGTCCCCCTGTGTAAGAAGGCTTTTCTGTGTGACTGTCAGTCTTTCTCATGGGTTATTGTTACATATTTCATGGGGCCCTTTTGTTTGATATTGTTTGCCAGGGAAACCAGTCTCATGAAATCTGGACCGTACCACCTCACTTTTTTTTGTACCTTTATTTAACTACGCAAGTCAGTTAAGAACAAATTCTTATTTTACAATGACGGCCCAACCCTCCCCTAACCCGGACGACGCTGGGCCAATTGTGCGCCGCCCTATGGGACTCCCAATCACGGCCCGTTGTGATACTTCCCGGGATCGAACCAGGGTCTGTAGTGACGCCTCTAGCACTTAGATGAAGTGCCTTAGACCGCTGCGCCACTCAGGTGGGTTTCCAGTGTGACTCCCAAATGATGAAATGGAAGGACTAGTAAGTGGTAAGGGGTGCACCCTGCTGCATAATAAAGAGGCCCCTTATGCATATTAATATGAGCACTCTGCATAATGCCTACACCATGTGACATGCTCAGTAGCACACAGTCATCCTGTCGGTTAGGCTTTATGTTGCCCACGTTTCACTACTATTATTTATGTCCACATTTTTCCATACAGGGATCCCCTACCTCTTACCCATCAGCCCAAACCTTACCCATCTTAACTCCTCCGCCCCCGGCTGCCAGCCTCGTTCCCACACACTCCCCCCTCACACACACTCATGACTTCTTCAAACATACGGCGGAGGTGTGTGTGATGCCAAACGAGAACCTCGTTACCTCCCCTCCCTCTTGGCTGGCTGGTGGAAAGCTTTTGGAAGAACTACAGCGACATCTGCATGTGCTGCGGCTGCAGAGCGCCAGGCTGATACCCGCTATGCTGCGCCGGGCTTCTCCTGCCAGACTGCTCCCCGCCGTACTGCCCCTCCGCCCACACTACCCCTCCGGCTCTCATTACTCAAATTACTAAACAACGCTAATTGTGCGGCGTGTGAAGCTCGCTTCATTTGAATATTCCTGCATATGGCCTGAGGGGATTTGCCTCGCAAGGGGACGGACCTAGCCAGGAAGTCTTGAAGTTTGTGCATCCACAATTAGCTGAGCCAGGCGGGCGCTGCTCTCTGCACGGGGCTTATTTTACCTGGAGTTACGCCGATAATTTTTTCTTTTGAATTAAACGACACAGCGAAGATCAGATCCTCCTTTATTTGGGGTTTAAAGGCCTCAACATTCTTAGTAACTTTAACCAAATTTATGATGGGAAAAAAATCCTTATTTATATATATATATATATATATATATATATATATATATATATATACCTTTTTTTACATTTTTTGGGGGATTATCATATTGAAAATTGACAAAGTGTGAGAAATAAAAGATAATAAAAATAAACATCTTTAGCAAAGTCCCACGATTGATTTTATGTTGAACTGAAACAGACGGTGGGGGGAGACCGAAACGGTCCACAATCTGTACGCCTTAATTAATAGTGTGTGTGTGTGTGTCTTGGGAGCCAACAATGCACCCCTTGTGTCCCATCACAAAAGGACAGTGCGCCAGACAGAGTGGGAGGGGGGGGGGATTTCTGGAATCAGAAACAATAGATTAATCGCCTGTAATGATTTAATACAGGCAATCAGAGTCCAGGCAAGCATATTAATTTGCGCATAAATTACACAACATTTATTTTTCAGATCGGGGGGGTTAGCATGTGTGGGCGGTTGGTTTTGTCTTTTCCCAGGGACATCATGGTGAAGGTTTGCGACAGAATGCCCCCAGCGATTCCCACGCCTATCCCTGTACCGCAAGTCACCAGGTTTCAGCTCCCCTGGTCCCACACCCCGACCTGCTGGCACTGCCCGCCCGCTGCCAGTCGCATCTTGCCGCCTTGCCAAGTAGAGAATCTTAAACCATTACAGCAGGTCAAACATAATTAAGAGCAAAATGCCCGCTTCCTCATCAACATGATTTTGTTGTATTAATGATATCCAGAGATCATAGAAAACATATTTGCGATTTGTTCTCCGCTAAGTCTTCTGTGAAAAAATAGGGGGAAAAAAAATCCATTCTGTGACAAGGTGCTGTAATTAAAGGGATTACATTTTTTTCCAAATCGTCCTGCAATAATTGACTATAACCATAGATATCCACATCATTTACATACACACACACATACTGTATGTATGACGAGTCCTTGCTGCGCAGATTGGAAGACACTCAATTAATCCTTGTTGGAAAGGTTGAGCGCGCCCACTTTTTTTTAATTAACGTTGAATTAAAACGAATTGGCAGGTTGCCGGAAAGCAGGCGCACGGCTTTGAAGATTGCCATCGCATAATGAGTCGCTCTTTCCTTTTTTACACTTTGGGCTCCTCCATTTCCACTCCCTCGCTCTCCGCTGCCAGTTGCCAATGTGCCTTAGCGATTTAATGATATGCAAATGAAATATGCATAAAACCATTCTGCTGAAGGATGATTAAGCACAGAGGACATTAGCCTGTGCCCGCCACAGTGTCTGTTGTCTCTTCTCCATTCCGCTTCGCCCGGCGCCAACGACAGACACCACTGGAACAAAGCTCAAGACTAATTATAGGAGAACACTAATAATATCCAATTGAGAGAGATTAAATTCCAGGCAGGGTATATTCTCACTCCTGTTTTGTAAGATCCACATCCAGAGAAGTGAAGGCAAAGTCCCCAGAGCTGAGGACTGGAGCTGTAGAGAGCAGAGAGGAAAGGAGAGGCAGAGACCAGGTTTTCCAGGATAGCACTTGAAGAGACTAGCATTGCCAAGCATTGCAGGAGCTTTTCTCTGCTTGTTTGTTAGTAGTGTTGCATTATTTGAATGCTGTCTTATTATAGAAGGAAGGAAAATATCCCCCCTTTCTCAATTTCTCTCTCAATTTCCCCCCTTTCTCCCTCCAGTTTTCTGCTGCGAGCTCAAATTTTTTTGGTAATCCATTTGTGTAATGAAGACGTGGCGCAATTAACATCCCCCATGGAATTAAATAAAAGGCCGATCATCCAAACCTCATTAGCTCCGAAAGATTATAATATCCACACGCGTTCCGCCGTGAAGGTTACGGGAAAAAACACAACAGAATTACGAATTAAACCGTTAATTGTGTATATTTGGATCGCGGTTTAAGCGACCGCAGCTTAGATGCCCAAAAAGATGCCACCATCCATACCAGCCTTTCCTTACTGGTGGCAGCCTGGCTCTGACATCTTGGTGGTGTATGCCAAGACCGTGTAGGAAGCACAAAGATCTTATAATCCCTCCCTTTGGATGGCTTCTTCAATTATTCATATTCCACAACCGTGCCCTGTTGTCCAACAAGAGGGGGAAAAAAGTTTTGGATATCCATTTGTGATGGCCGATGGCTGATGTTGATTTCTTCCTCGCTAAATGTTATAATTATTCCGGTGCAATTAGTGAATTTAACGAAACCCTCCAATCTGTCTGTTTGCAGCGGCGCCTATCCTTGGCTCTGTGCCCGATGCCAGTAGACCTCGCGGGAACCACGGCAACGTTCCTCCGGACCCCGTAAGTACCAAGACCCGCGACACGAACCGGTTGGTACCCCATCTGCATCTGTTCCTCATAGTTTACCCCTTCCACTTTACGCCAATAAAAACATTGGAAGGGTGGAGTTTGGTAGTTCCTTTGGTTGGTTGGCAAGGAGGGGGCAAACTAAAAAGCGTGGGTGAGGGGGTGCCGAAAGTGTTCCCAAGGCCCCCCTACCCTAGCCTGGAAGAGTTGCGGGCAGGCCAGCTGGGGTAGGGTATCTCCTCCACACCCCACCAGTGTGTGTGTCTGCAGCCGGGGCTGCTGCTTCTGTCCCCCTGCCTCCTGTGCCCCTGCCCCCTCCACTGAGTTCCAGCATGTCTGTTGTCTGTGTGGCATCCCCCTCGCCTCAATCTGGTTCCCATACTGGTGGATGCTGTATAGAGCCTACAGCCTGAGCCATTCATCTCCCTGGTGATTGCTGTGAATGTAGATAAATCACACACACACACACACACACACGCGCCTGCCTCTCTGGCATAGCTTTGCTTGCTGCTGAAGTAGATTTTCATTCTTTCTGTTTTTGCCATTTATTAAAATGATTTTTAAAGAAGTTGTTCCTGTCATGCATAAATCCCACACACCTGGAAGAAACCATGATGCGCAATACGTTTTTCTTTGGCGAAAAACAAAAAGTACAATTTAAACGAACGCAGAGAGAAAAGTAAATGAATTCCTGTCTGTCCGCTGATTATAATTTGTGTTGGAGGTTCATTAGTATGCATATTCATGTTTGCAGTTTTTTTTCTTTTTGTGTGTGTGTGTCTTTGTAAACAGCTGCTGTTGAGACCTTGGCACAGTCCCTCAGGTCCTTTCTTCCTCCCTCCTCTCTTGTGGCAGGCAGGCAGGCGATTGGCAGGTTGGCAGCATCTGCGGCAGGGAGGCAGGCAGCAGTGCCCATGGTAGACATTCCTCACTGCAGTGCCTGCCAGCTGGCTTGATGAGAGCTGGAGGAAAATGGTGTGGTGGGGGGGGTTGGCACATAAACCCGCACCCGCTTCACACACTCCCCTCCCCACAGAACAGCTTGCCGCTTTTGTTTTGTCTTGTTTTCCCCTCTTTGTTTTGTTTGTAATCTTTCCCGTTCCTTTCATTCCGTCCGTCGCGCTAATTAACAGAGCAAACTTTTGTTGTTCTAATTAGTCATTTGAAGCACTTGATGGTCTTTGTTTGCACTTGGCTTTCTTTATCTTTGCCAAGCGACCCACGACGGGTGCCCAATCGTGTTGATTTGCTCTTGATCGTTGTGTACCATCTCTCGCCCCCTTCCATTTTTCCGCGACAGATGCCACCGCGTTCCCGCTGGTACACCTCTCGAAGATCGTGGGTACCGAATCACCACCGCTCCCCGGGCATCCTCAGAAGCGGTGACTTTCCGGCAAATCCGTAACGCCACCTTCCAGATAGACATGGTGCCTTTTCATCGCCGGTGTTTTCCTAGGGTGCGCCGTGACTGCCGAGGAGCAGGTTGGCATGGCGTACGCTGCCTGGCTGGCTGGTCGGTTGCCTGGCACAGGGGGTTGTGCTTGAGAAGGGAGAGCAAGAGAGAGAGAGAGGGAGGCGCTTATTTTTGTCCCACCCCCCTGTCATCTCTAGGACAACACCACAAGCTGCAAGTTTCTCTATGTTGGTTGTTCTCAAATTTCCACTTCCCCCACCAGTCCCTTGTGGCAGAGCCCATTTCCTTAATCTCCCCTGGTCCCTGGCTCCTTCGCCAGCCCCCTGGCATCCTGCGCTGTGGTCCACCTATCGTCTTTTGTTTTTTGTTTTCAAGCCGATACGTCCTCCCTCCACTCCTTGCCACCATGCTATGCCAAGCGCTCCATCCCAACCCCCAAGGTGTCCCCTGAAATGTATCCAGGTGCGCCGCTCTTCTCTTTCCATCGTCAGAAGGCTCCTTTCTTCTGTAATCTGGGGCAGCAGATGTTCTCCTCTTCTCCTCTGCGGTGGCGTTGACTTGACGTTGAGCCTTGGCTCCAGAACCCCATCCTCACTCTAACTTCTACTATTTGTAAAACACCCACCCTCCCCAATAAAGTCCCAACCCTGGCGTGGCACTAGCTACCAAATCAGGTGGGGGTCTTTTCGTCTCCCTGTCTACATCTAGCTGCCTACCCCCGAGAGCGAACGCGAGTCCGCCCTGGCGCTACCACTGAATGGATGGCACTGTGCCAGCTTCTCTCTGCCATCATCTGCATTCGCTGCTTGTTTCTCTCGCTCGCCCAACCCCTCTCTTCTGTCTCTCCCTCTCTTACCCTCCCCTCCTTCTCCGCCCGAATCCCCCTTTTGTTCTATAGGCTTGACATTAATTAACATGTGGGTTAATTGACTCTAAAAGCTGATTAATTGCTCTTAGCATCTCCCATAGACTGGCTAGCTTTGTGTCGCGCCCCGCGCCCCCTTCTGCCTGGCACCGTCTGTGCCTCTACCTTGCCCTAGCTAGCCTCCAAGTTGGCTGGTGCTAGTAGAGGAGCAGAGAGATAGCCAGCCCTGCAGCCAGCAGCTCTGGTATAGTGTAGTGTTATAGACGTGAGTGAGCAGTGCCCCTACCCTACTGTACACTGGGAAGGATCTCAGGCTGCTTATTGGACTATAGCTGATCGCAGTTGACGTTTTGCTGTCTGATCCCACCGCAGGATGTTGCAATGGCATTTTGTTATAAATAATCAAAGTCCTCCTGCAATCACCTCCCACCCCTTTTTCTATCTACCCTTCTCCTCCCTTTTTCACCCTCCCTCTCTCCACCCACTCCGTCCCTCTCTCTCTTTCTGTCTCTAAACTAACACACTTTCACACCAGCAGATACCAACTCTCCTGTCCTGTCTTGCCTTTCCACTCTTTTCTATGACCATCTGTTTTGCTTTTTCCCATTTTTTTAAACGAACTTCGAGGATTAAATGGAGAACGAATCAAAGTTGTAAATAAATTGCCATGTTTTTGGTCGTTTTTCTAATAGCGCTCCTTATGTACCGTGCGGTAATTATCTTTTCTCTCTTGTCGTTAGCGGTTTCGGGGAACCTCGCTGAGAATTAGCCTGAATTAGCTACATCTGTCATATTTGATTAGGTAATTATCTTGGCCACACCGCTTTCTGTCTTTTATTTTTTTCTGGTCGTTCTGAACGGAGCTGATGAGGTTAAAAATGAGAGACAGAGCGGGTTTTAATTATTAAATAATATGCCCCCCTCCCTCTGAAAGGGGTCTGCCAAGTGCCGTTAATTAGCCAGGCTGCTGCTCGCATTAATAGTCGAGGTAGAACAGACTCATTAAGACACAGCAACACTCTCTCTCTCTCTCTCTCTCTCTCTCTCTCTCACGCACACACACACACAGCCAGGTTACCAGGTGCCTCAGGATAGACAGTAGGCTTGCTCCTTTAGTCTATCATTCCCCTCTCTCCCTGCCTGTGTTTAGATTTGATATGGGTCTGGTCGTAAGCTGTTTAATTGCTGACGTTCTTAGTGTTGACTCTTTTCCCTGCAATCTCCCTGTTCTGTCTTTTGGTGGGGCGGCGAGATCCCTCGCAGCGGCTCCGTCTGGCGCTGGTGTTTTGGGGAGGCTGCGATAGGATGGTGAGACGGGGCGCTGGCACACCACTCCACAGGGCTGAATCACGCTATTCTCTCCTCTTTCACACCCTTTAGTTTTTCCCCCATTATTAAATAAAAAGGAGCATGAGGCAACTGAGGCAACAAGAGGCATCCATTATGCAAATTAAATGCTATTTGCATAATGTCTTACGCCAGGAATATGCAAATGGAGCGTATAATTTATGAGCTCCTGCATCTGTCTCAGTGTTCCCATAACTTACAAAGAGGATATTTTTGTTCTACACCCTCTCTTCTCCCCTCCTCTCCAGGCTGGCACAGACACATACAGTCTCACACACACCATACCCATACAAAACAAGCACACACTCTATTCTCACAAAAGGGTTGGTGGCTGTGTGTACCATGGCTGGCAGACTGATGGGGGATAAGGAGGCAGGCTAAGGAAGGGGAGGGGAGAGTTGGTGTGATGGAAGACATGGTGAGAGGGGCACATAAACCCCCTTTACAAAGGAACAGTAGCAGAAGCACATTTTCTATAATAAATTAAAGGACACTAATGTGGGCCGGGTGATGGGAAGCCCCTGTGCTTTTTGACTTTTGTTTTGTCTTTGCGAGAGAATATGGTCCTGCCTCTTCTGGCTTTCTTTGATGCCAGCTTTTGGACTTGAGATTTCTGCCTGTCACTGGAGCTGGTAGCTAATCCTCATCTGGAGGGTTTCTTCAGGAGTCAGTCTGAAGAAGACAGAACAGCGCCGGCCGGGATGGAGAGGAGAGAAGAGGGAGAGGCTGCATCTGAAGGCATGTGTGTCGGCTCCCCTCCACACAGCTTCCAGTACCCAGGGCTGCAACATGTCAACCCAGCCCAGCCAAGTCCTCCTCACCTCTGCACTGCTACAACCCGGACCAGAACTAGGAGAAAACCCGGAAGCATCCATGTTGTCTGATCTGAACCACGACTGTTTTATTTGAGCCTTTTCCTCCTCAGCCTTCTGTCCCTGTTTTTTTCCTCACCCTGGGTTATTGTAATCACCAGCCTGTTTTGCATACTTGATCTGTGGCTAATGTCTGAAGTGACAATACCACATTGTTGAAGAGACCGAAAGCCACAGACGACATGCGTTGGAGAAAAACACGCCCACTTCTGCACTACGGTGTTGGGTATAGAGAGACAAACTTTGGAAGGTTTCGCTCTGTTTGAAAAATACATTTCTCCTCAGGGCCTCCAGACCTCTTTTTTTTTTTTGTCCTCGTCTTCTTGCTGGCGACCTGGTGGCTTTTCCTCTCTTTGTATGTGTCCCACACACGGATGGATGGCAGCTGGGGATGCTGTGTGTATGTGTGCCAGGACAGAACCCCCCCGTCACACACAGGACCAGTGTGCCCGCCTCCCACTGAGCCCAGGGGCATCTGCTGCCTACTCCTCTCTGCTTTCCTGGTAGCAGCTAAGCATTGTAGAGTTCAGAGATGATGCGGGCACCGCTGTGTGTGTGTGTGTGTGATGGCTTTCTGGTATACAGCTCAAACACTCACACAGGGTGTGTCACCTTGACTCCAGGCATTGCAGGATTCTCTATTGCAGTGATCAGATCTCAGTACTGGATGGACAGAAGATTCTTCCATGGGAATATTGGCTTTGCTTCTGTATCCGTGCTGTGTGTGCCCATGGCTCGGGCTTGGACTGTCACTCGCTAGGCTATACTGTACTTACAGCCTTCGGATCCTGCTACAGCCACTGTTAATTAGAGCGCCGTGATCATTATCCGTATCCATTTAATTCATCGCTGCTCTCAATTATCGTTTCTGATTCACATTTGTTTGTTTTGTGTATATTGGCGCAGTGTGATTGGAAAGATTTTCTGTGTGTACGTATGTGTTATTTTTGCAATCGCAATTATATCAGGAATTAGCGTTTAACTGCTGGCTTAATTATGCCGCTCAGACCTTTCATTATTCACATGCATGATAATGAGATTCTCAATGAAATGTTGAATATTCACACCAACGCACGTGCTATGAATATCAGCTGCAGGTCATCAAGAGCAATGTATAACAAATGGCATTTGCAGTGTTTTTTTTTTTTTCCCTTACATTCCCCAAGTGTTCATGTAGTTAAATCGCAAAGTGCAATTGAGACTATAATTGACAATACAAACGCAGAGTAGTAGTCATTGGCTAAATTAGCAATGTCAAATATGACTAGGTCTGTGTTTTTTAAATCCATTTCGCCCTCATTTTCTCTAACGAGACCAGCAATTGTTAGTTCACAGTTTAGTTGCCCTATTTTATTTTATAAAAAAAAAATCTAATGTACTGTAGCCTATGTGACTGGCTCATTATTTTATGTGGCACATTACTTTCACCTGGCCCCTGTCAGTGAAATTATTGCTCTTATGTGTTGAACTGACGTGTGGAGCTATTCTGGCATAAGTGAGAAAGGAGATTTAAAGCCCTGAAAATACCTCCACACTTCTTGTGCTCTCATCAAACAGGAATAGAATTTCATTTCATTCTCTGAAAAAGCCAAAGAAAAGCAATTTAAAATCTGATTTAACTTTGGTTTGAAGTTCTGTTGGAGGTCTGTACAGGACAGCTGAGTGGCCTGCCATTGCCACTTGTATATATCCACAGTCTGAAAAAAGAATATCAGGGCATTTGGGAAAGCAAATAAAACTGCATTTAAAGGGAAATGGGAGAGAGACAGAAACGAAAAGACATGACATTGGGCTTCCAAAAGGATACTTTGTTTCGGAAATAGGCCCACCTTTGCTTTAGATTCAAACTGTGTGTTTGGAAGTCTTGATCACCAAGTTTCTCAACTATTTCATAAGCCACACTTGATGATACGAATAACAATGCACGAACGGACCAAAGAGAGACAAAGTAATGTATGATTGCAGTTTGCTTAGGTTTTGTGCTTGCTAGTATATTTAAAATGTATGTAGTTCTGTCCTTAAGCTATTGTTGTCTATTAAGGTTCTGTATTATGTCATGTTTTGTGCTTTTGTGTGGACTCCAGGGAGAGTAGCTGCTGCTTTTGCAACAGAACTTGTCCCGATTGAGGCTGATTCCCTGACCTGTCAATGTTCTTAATTTGCTGTTTTATAATTTTGTTATACTATAGTGCCTATAGTTTTTCATGTCGTCTGTCTAATTGTGTAATGACTTGGTGCTGCCTATCTTGGCCAGGACGCTTTTGAAAAATAGATTTCAAATCTCAATGAGCCCTTCCTGGTTAAATAAAGTTAAATAAAATACAAATAATAGGTATACAAATAAAATCCTAAACCCTGGTAACTGCATAATACAAACAGCAGATGTTTACTTTGGCTAGTTGAATAGACACTTCCTGTTGAAACCCCAAAATAGTTTTGAGCTGTAATTCTATTCTGAAAAACGTAGGAGAAAATATCACAGTATCCTAACCAGCAGTATTGTGATGCAGCATATCAATGTATACAGCATTCAGACTCCCACAATTCCAATAAGGAGTAGGCCTAATTAACTGTGAATGGTTCAGTGGTGTTCATCATGTTTTCAAGTTTGAATGTTTTAAATGCTGTTATTGCACTACTTACGTGCACAATGTTGTATCAAAGAGGTGTGTTAGAAAAAATAAATGACCAAAGCATTATTTACCACGATGGCTTCTGTTTTCCTTGTGATAAGGATGTGTGTTTGAGCCCTTTGCCAGTACACAGACACATACAGTGCCTCTTCTGGTGACTCATTTAAGCAGGAAGACATTATATGGTTATGTGTCAGTCTCAATACCTCTTTCATAGTATTGACTATGCAAGAGGTTGTAGTTAGTGTTTAGTTAGTGGGGCTCAGTGTCTGCACTACTGCAGTAACGGCAGTTTAAATGAACATGCTAATGAATATATGAGTATAGCTCCTCGTAAGATGAGTAGAGCCATTGAGCACTTCAGATGGGCTGTTAGAGTGTTATGCCATCAGTTAATTTGTTGAGTTAATTAGATTTCTCTTCAGTATAGAAGCCATGTTATTTGATACCCTCAGTCAATCAGCATGTTATCTCTGGCCTCTAGTTCTGTGAATGGAACAATAATGACTGTCTTGGCCACAAGTGGGTGTTCAGGCTGGTGATGCTCTTTGTTAAGGTGTCTGATGAATGTTTGAACTCTGTGTTGGAGACATACATGAGTTTCAAGAGCTTAATACTGTAAAGAGTTGAAGTCTGAAGTTTACATACACTTAGGTTGGAGGCATTAAAACTCGTTTTTCAACCACTCCACACATTTCTTGATAACAAACTATAGTTTTGGCAAGTCGGTTAGGACATCTACTTTGTGCATGACACAAGTCATTTTTCCAACAATTGTTTACAGAAAGATGATTTAATTTATAATTAATTCAATGTATCACAATTCCAGTGGGTCAGAAGTTTACATATACTAAGTTGATTGTGCCTTTTGAACAGCTTGGAAAATTCCAGAAAATTATGTCATGGCTTTAGAAGCTTCTGATAGGCTAATTGACATAATCTGAGTCAATTGGAGGTGTACCTGTGGATATATTTCAAGGCCTACCTTCAAACTCAGTGCCTCTTTGCTTGACATCATGGGAAAATCTAAAGAAATCAGCCAAAATCTCAGAAAACACATTGGAGACCACAAGTCTGGTTCATCCTTGGTAGCAATTTCCAAACGCCTGAAGGTACCACGTTCTTCTGTACAAACAATAGTACGCATGTATAAACACCATGGGACCACGCAGCGATCATAACACTCAGGAAGGAGACATATTCTGTCTCCTAGAGATTAACGTGTTTTGGTGCGAAAAGTGCAAATCAATCCCAGAACAGCAGCAAAGGACCTTGTGAAGATGCTGGAGGAAACAGGTACAAAGTATCTATATCCACAGTAAAACGAGTCCAGTATCAACATAACCTGAATGGTCACTCAGCAAGGAAGAAGCCACTGCTCCAAAACCGCCGTAACAAAGCCAGACTACGGTTTGCAACTGCACATGGGGACAAAGATCGTACTTTTTGGAGAAATGTCCTCTGGTCTGATGAAACAAAAATAGAACTGTTTGGCCATAATGACCATCGTTATGTTTGGAGGTAAAAGGGGGAGGCTTGCAAGCTGAAGAACACCATCCAAACAATGAAGAATGGGGGTGGCACTGGGGTGGCAGCATCATGTTGTGGGGGTGCTTTGCTGCAGGAGGGACTGGTGCACTTCACAAAATTGATGGCATCATGTGGAACGAAAATTATGTGGATATATTGAAGCAACATTTCAAGACATCAGTCAGGTAGTTAAAGCTTGTTTGCAAATGGGTCTTCCAAATGGACAATGACCCCAGGCATACTTCCAAAGTTGTGTGCAAATGGCTTAAGGACAACAAAGTCAAGGTATTGGAGTGGCCATCACAAAGCCCTGACCTCAATCCTATAGAAAATGTGTGGGCAGAACGGAAAAGGTGTGTGCGAGCAAGGAGGTTTACAAACCTGACTCAGTTACACCAGCTCTGTCAGGAGGAATGGGCCAAAATGGTGGTGGTGATCCTAACTGACCTAAGACAGGGAATTTTTACTGGGATTAAATGTCAGGAATTGTGAAAAACTGAGTTTGAATGTACACTGCTCAAAAAAATAAAGGGAACACTTAAACAACACAATGTAACTCCAAGTCAATCACACTTCTGTGAAATCAAACTGTCCACGTAGGAAGCAACACTGATTGACAATACATTTCACATGCTGTTGTGCATATGGAATAGACAACAGGTGGAAATTATAGGCAATTAGCAAGACACCCCCAATAAGGATTGGTTCTGCAGGTGGGGACCACAGACCACTTCTCAGTTCCTATGCTTCCTGGCTGATGTTTTGGTCACTTTTGAATGCTGGCGGTGCTTTCACTCTAGTGGTAGCATGAGACGGAGTCTACAACCCACACAAGTGGCTCAGGTAGTGCAGCTCATCCAGGATGGGGATGGGACATCAATGCGGGCTGTGGCAAGAAGGTTTGCTGTGTCTGTCAGCGTAGTGTCCAGAGCATGGAGGCGCTACCAGGAGACAGGCCAGTACATCAGGAGACGTGGAGGAGGCCATAGGAGGGCAACAACCCAGCAGCAGGACCGCTACCTCTGTCTTTGTGCAAGGAGGAGCAGGAGGAGCACTGCCAGAGCCCTGCAAAATGACCTCCAGCAGGCCACAAATGTGCATGTGTCTGCTCAAACGGTCAGAAACAGACTCCATGAGGGCCCGACGTCCACAGGTGGGGGTTGTGCTTACAGCCCAACACCGTGCAGGACGTTTGGCATTTGCCAGAGAACACCAAGATTGGCAAATTCGCCACTCGCGCCCTGTGCTCTTCACAGATGAAAGCAGGTTCACACTGAGCACATGTGACAGACGTGACAGTCTGGAGACGCCGTGGAGAACGTTCTGCTGCCTGCAACATCCTCCAGCATGACCGGTTTGGCGGTGGGTCAGTCATGGTGTGGGGTGGCATTTCTTTGGGCGGGCCGCACAGCCCTCCATGTGCTCGCCAGAGGTAGCCTGACTGCCATTAGGTACCGAGATGAGATCCTCAGACCCCTTGTGAGACCATATGCTGGTGCGGTTGGCCCTGGGTTCCTCCTGGGTTCCTTCTAATGCAAGACAATGCGAGACCTCATGTGGCTGGAGTTTGTCAGCAGTTCCTGCAAGAGGAAGGCATTGATGCTATGGACTGGCCCACACGTTCCCCAGACCTGAATCCAATTGAGCACATCTGGGACATCATGTCTCGCTCCATCTACCACCACAGACTGTCCAGGAGTTGGCTAGTCAGGAGTTGCCTCATCAGGAGCATGCCCAGGCGTTGTAGGGAGGTCATACAGGCACGTGGAGGCCACACACAAATTTGTGTGATACATTTGATTTCCATTGATCATTTTTGTGTGATTTTGTTGTCAGTACATTTAACTATCTAAAGAAAAAAGTATTTAATAAGAATATTTCATTCATTCAGATCTAGGATGTGTTATTTTAGTGTTCCCTTTATTTTTTTGAGCAGTGTATTTGGCTAAGGTGTATGTAAACTTCTGACTTCAACTGTAAGTCGATGACATAGACTGATCAGGTGAATCCAGGTGAAAGCTATGATTCCTTATTGATGTCACTTGTTAAATCCACTTCAATCAGTGTAGATGAAGGGGAGGAGACCTGTTAAATTATTCTTTTTAAGCCTTGAGACAATTGTGACATGGATTGTGTGCCATTCAGAGGGAGAATGGGCAAGTCAAAATATGTAAGTGCCTTTGAATGGAGTATGGTAGTAGGAGCCAGGTGCACCGGGTTGTGTCAAGAACTGCAACGCTGCTGGGTTTTTCCACACTCAAAAGTATCCCATGTGTATCAAGAATGGTCCACCACCCAAAGGACATCCACCCTACTTGATACAACTGAGAGAAGCATTGGAGTCAACATGGGCCAGCATCCCTGTGAAATGCTTTTGACAACTTGTAGAGGAATATCCCGACAAATTGAGGCTTTTCTGAGGGCAAAAGGGGGGGTGCAACTAAATATCAGGAAGTTGTTCCTAATGTTTGGTATAGCCAGTGTATATTTCATTGTGTAAGAGCTGTCTCTCACAAGACATAAACAGAATGTTTTCTTCTCCCTGTCACATTCTCAATCTCCTTTCTGCTCTTCTTATGACTGTCTTGTTTCTGAACTTCTCCTTCAATGTTTTCTTTAAGATTTCCTTAAGAATAAGCCATAATACATTTCCCCTGTGATTATGAATAAGTGGTGGACTTAATGAGCCTTTTGTAGGGTGGAATTAGCCTTCCGTTTTAGCAATCATCATTTTGTATTTATCTTGGAAAACAAAACAAAAAATTGGTTCAATTTTTTACTTCTGTACTCACATACCTGGTACAATGTAATTACATTCCCTTATAGTTTTTCCATAATAGATTTATAATGTCAAGTGTTGCATGGTGAGTGTTCAACAATAAACCTGTCTCAAGAAATGGGGAAAAGAGACAGACACTGGAGCTGGGTGATTGAAGGGAAAATGGAGACGCTGTTGGAAGAGACACTCCAGTGTGGATCTTTTTTAATGGAGGCGTATGAATGGGAAGTGCGGCTAGATTGCTGCCCTATTGAAAATCCCCTTCACATTCATTGCGCTCTTTGACCCTGAGGTACATATCAGAGGCCGAGCATTTATTTCAACACAACATGTTCTCTCATAAAAGTGGCAATCTTGCTGTAACGGCATGAAGGTTTTAGCTCACTGAGTAACAGCACCTGAAATCACACAGACACAAATGGGCCCATCCATGAATGATGGAGCAGTCCATGTAAAAGCACACGGCACAAAGACAGCCAGGCTGCACTCTCTCTCTAATGATATAATTTCCCTTCATTCCTGGTAAACAACCACCACTCTCATCTGCTGTGTAGGACTCTTTGATGGGGAATACAATAGTCTTTGCTGTTGTATAATGGTGGGATCATCCAGATCCTTTCCATGTCCATGAGTACATTGTGTTTCAGTGGTCCTAGCCTGGTTTATAGAGTTAATATAAATGCCTGGCTTGGAATCAGCCAGACTATCATTAACCTGAGCAGCACTGTGTGTGGAGGCCTGTGTAACAGCAGCCTTGTGTTACAGTATTCCGCCATGGGCTTCACAGGGACGCTTTAGTCTGGCCTTGCCCAGCCCTGATAAAGCCCACACTTATCACACATGATTGATTTGTTTACCTATTTGAGGCCGGCCCACTCATCATGTGTCTTATCCCTGACTGATGTGTTCTCATTCTATCTCCTTCCCCTCCTCTCCCTCTCTTTCCCCTCTCTCTCTTCTGCACACACAGCTTTCTGAGTTGACTTTATATTTATATACATGTGTATATATAAACCCTCACTGTAAAACGACAATACCCGGTCATCATTCTTCCAGCCACCCGGATGCTTGATGTAGGAGGTTGATGTGCTGATAGGATCCGAGGCCTTGGCGAGTTCCATTTCTCATTTGAAGCAGCCAGTTAGACACTCTTAGCCATTGTACTTGATAAGGGCACGGATCGGCTAGGCCGGGTAAAGGACTCCTGCAGGTCTCCGGTTAACATGGTGAACAAAAGCCCAGAGTGAATATCCCACCCGACCTCATTCAGCTCTGTAGTAAGGCCTGCTGCTGTGAAAGGAGGAGGTTAGAGAGTGATGGCTGTAAAATGCATCTCTGGTTTCACTCTACAGTCCTCTTGACACTTCCTCTTAGCCAGGTAGCTAGCAAAGTTCCATCTGGTTTTTCAAGGTTTAAAGACACTTGAAACTTCAGGGTTACATGCAAGAGAGAACTGTATTTCAATTGAGCTTTCTATTGGCCTTCATCACCCAATGTTATCATGATTGATATTTTTTATAATCTCAAGGTCAGTTTTCCTCTAAAACTATCCAATATCTTTTTCAACGTCTATCTGAATCTCATCAGTTGTCAGGGCCTGAATTTAGGTAGAACACTGATTTGAACAAATGTTTCTATTTCTAAACCATTTTTAGAGTAGGTTCCCTCTACAAAGTTACGTTTTCAACTAAATTCACGCAAGTGGGCAGGGGAGGAGCATGGGACGGAAGCAATCTTTCCCCAATGAAAGCAGTGCAGGCGAGCCTGATTTCAAGCAAATACGACACACATAGATGGACTGGATTACATCTCCCATCCAAATGTTGTGAATGATATACTGTAACGGTCGTCGTATGAAGGAGAAGAGGAGGACCAAGGTGCAGCGTGGCATGTGTCCATATTTATTCAAATGAACACGGAAATAACAAAAATACCAAAGAGAAACGACCGAAAACAGTTATGGATGGTGCAGACACACAACAGAAAACAATCACCCACGAAACACAATAGAAAACAGGCTCCCTAAATATGGTTCTCAATCAGGGACAATGATTGACAGCTGCCTCTGATTGAGAACCATACCAGGCCAAACACAGAAATAGCAAATCATAGAAAAACTAACATAGACAACCCACCCAACTCACGCCCTGACCATACTAAAACAAAGACACAACAAAAGAATTAAGGTCAGAACGTGACCTATACACTGAGTGTACAAAACATTAGGAACACCGGCTCATTCCATGACAGATTGACTAGATGAAAGCTAGTGGTGCAATGGATCACATAATTCTCGGCTCGGATCATAAGTCACGGATCAGATCATTTTCGGAGTCAAATATAACGTTGCTTTCCATTTATTACTTAAAGAACACTTAAAGCAAGGAACTTTTCAATAAATAAAAAAATCTTAAAATAAAATATTCAATACTCAATTGATCAATTAAAGTGCAATATGAGGCATGATACCTTCTTCCTTTGAACAATAGTGAATGAAAGAAATGTCCGTTTCCACATCATCAAAAAAGTAAAAAAATAAAGAAAAGCAGACCTGAGCTTATAACTTCACATTACTTTTCTAAAAGATGAGGATGTCTACATTGTCTGGGGAGAGGGGAGACCTCTTTTACAGTCACTATGTCCCCTGCCGTGGAGAACACCCTCTCGCTAGGAAATCAAGTGCCAAGCACAGCCAGGGAGCTGTACATGGCAAGATGTTTTTCCATTGTTTTTCCACCATGCCAGTGGATCACCATCCACTGGAATGCCGCTTGCTGCCTTGTAGGATGCCACCTCCTCTTTGATGGTGTTGGCAAACGTCTTGCCTGTGTCCTTACTCGCAAAGGTCTCCCCGAAAAACTCCTTCATGGCCAAATTATTTTGAGGAGGAGATTCCTCTGAGTCTGCTCCTGTCGGCTCTGTGGCTTGACCCCACAAAAAGAAATGACTTGATCTATTAAACTAACTAATTATATATTTTCATATTTCATAGAACTATAATTGTGGCAATAACATTTAATAAAATCCATTATTATTCAAAATAAATGGATGATTCTAATAGCACTGGCATAGACTAAGATTAGACTATATTTATTATTTAAGTAATTCACTCTTATTTTTTATTTTACCTCTTCAGTGGCCACAGTCTCAGTGGTAAAATCACTGTATGTCCTCCGGCGTAGGGCAGAGTCTAGGTGAGACAGGGACTTGAACAGATAGGGACTTGAACAGACAGGGACTTGACCCTTGGATCCAGTGCAGTACATCTATGAAGGTAGTCCTGTACATCAGGGGGGTACCTGGGATTCAGGTCCTCTCTAATTGCAGCCTTGACATCTCTAGGGATGGTGCTGTCTTCCTCACTTGGGGCCTTGGATTGTCGAATCCTTGTTTTCAGAGGTAGGATCATGGACACAGACGGTGCAGTTTCAGAGCTCAATAGGGTTGTAACCGTTTTGAGGGGTTTGAGCACCTGGAGGACCTCCTCTGCCACTTTCACGCCATCATCAGACAAGGTGACGATGTCTTTATTTTTTTTCAGGGTCTTGTCTGTCAGTGCAGAGTATACAGCTGTCTGCTGCTCAAGATGGAACTCCACATGATATGTTGGAGTGCTATCTTGTTGTGACATTGTGTATGAGCTTGTGGGTTGGTAGCTGTAACATTTCTTGCTTGGTCTTAAGCAGATGAGCGGCTGTTGTGCTTCGGTGGAAAAAGGAAACCACCTTCCTGATCCTCCCAAGGAGGCGGTCCATCTGGTTCACTGAGATTCTAAATTGATCACACGTGCAAAGAAAGCTATCTGTGGCCCCAGTCCAGCCTCTATCACTGCATTTACTTGTTTCTTGGCATTATCTGTGGTGATTGGGTTATTGCTATTGGGCCTCTCTAGCGTCCACTCTGCTACTGCTCCTAGCAGTACCTGCACCAGATGTGTGCCTGTGCAACTCTCATAGAGGGGGCGTGTCTGTAGCACCGGACTTCACATCTCCCATCTCTGGTGTAGTGAGCAGTCACAGTCACGTAGCTTTCCATTACCTGTCTGTGGCGAGGGCAACTGAGGATGCCTTGGATAATTCGTTGACAATTTTTATATTTTCACCAGGGTGATGATGCTTTAAATGTGTGGCCATGCTGAATGTATTTCCATGATCATACGGCTTTCTTGTGGCATAATACCTACACACAGTAACGGTGTTGTCCACTACCCTTCTTCCGTCATCATATTTGACAGGGAAGCCAAAATGCTCCAATACATGAGACTTAAATGAAGCGGGAGGCTTTTCCAGTTCTTCAGCTCCTCACTGCTCTTTTCTTCTTCTTTGCTTTTTGCTACGCGACCATCCAGGATTGATTCAACTGCTTTTAAAAAAATCATCCCATCAACCTTCAGGCTTCAGAGTAAAACACAGCATCTGTCTTGTTTTTATCTTTTCACTGCAACTCTGCATCCAGATTTAGGGAATTATGACTTTATAAAGTAACGGTATTTCACACTATGATGGTTAAACTTTGCAATTGATCTGCGGTTCACATGTGTGCCGAACCGTGGGGGGGTGATCCGTAAGGATCACGGATCAACTACGGTCCGTTACACCACTAGTGAAAGCTATGATCCCTTATTGATGTCACCTATTAAATCCACTTCAGTCAGTGTAGTTGAAGGGGAAAAGTCGGGTTAAAGAAGGATTTTTAAGCCTTGAGACAATTGAGACATGGATTGTGTATGTGTGCCATTAAGAGGTTAATAGGAAAGACAACATATTAATATCCCTTTGAGCATGGTGTAGTTATTAATTACACTTTGGAATTGTGTATCAATACACACAGTCACTACAAAGATACAGGCGTCCTTCCTAACTCAGTTGTCGGAGAGGAAGGAAACTGCTCAGGGATTTCATCATGAGTCCTGATTTTTAAACAGTTACAAAGTTTAATGGTTGTGATATGAGAAAACTGATGATGGATCAACAACATTGTAGTTACTCCACAATACTAACCTAAATGCCGGAGTGAAAAGAAGGAAGCCTGTACAGAATAAAAAAATATTCCAAAACATGCATCCTGTTTGCAACAAGACACTTAAGTAATACTGCAAAAAATGTGGCCAAGAAATTAACTTTTTGTCCTGAGTACAAAGCATTATGTTTGGGGCACTGAGTAACCACTCTCATATTTTCAAGCATGGTTGTGGCTGCATCATTTTATGGGTATGCTTGTAATCATTAAGGACTAGGGAGTTTTTAGGATAAAAATAAATGAAATAGAGCTAAGCACAGGCAAAATCCTAGATGAAAACCTTGTTCAGACACGGGGAGACGAATTCACCTTTCAGCAGGGCAATAACCTAAAACACAAGGCCAAATCTACACAGAAATTGCTTACCAAGATGACATTGAATGTTCCTGAGTGGCCTAGTTACAGTTTTTACTTAAATCAACTTGAAAAGGACAATCAACTTGACAGAGCTTGAAGAATGTAAAAAAGAATAATGGGCAAATATTGTATAATCCTGGGGCCTCATTTATCAATAATGCATAAAAACTATTCAAAATTTTTACTTACGAGCGTCGTACACACACTGCGAGGAGATAATCATTGATAAATACCAGTTGTTCTCAGCCTCCATGCTTGTGCACGACCGTGGCTATTTGCATCTCGAAACAACCCTATTTAACAGTATGTGGTCAAAATCAACCCTTTAAAGCCTGTGGAGAATATACAAAGTACCATGAAATACAACCAAAAAAAAGCGATGAAAAAAACAACAATTTCTGAGACTGACATAGAGGTGCTAGTGTCAGAGGTTGACACTGAGCGAGAGGTTGGCTCACTCAAGTGTGGCTTGACATGTGAAACATAGCTACAAAGGCAGGACCATTAGGACAATTCAAGTTTCTTTAGCAATGCCAAGCAATGCTTCAAATGAGTAGGCAACACTCACCAATAAGCCATCCATGCGATGGTGTATGGAAATTGTATGGTACAGTTTGTTTTGCTGATGATTGCATCCAAAACATTGGCTCATCGAGGGATCAGAGATGCCGATTGGCTCCCGCTGAGAAAACAGAGGGTGGATAGCACTTTGATGTGCACCGGAATGGCATCAAATCAAATCAAATTTATTTATATAGCCCTTCGTACATCAGCTGATATCTGATATGGCATGTGTTTGCATTTCTAAAGCCGGTATTAAATCTTTCCAAAAATCCTAGTTGATTGGTTTTGGGAAAAAATATCTAATGATCCAATCCGTACTTTCTGCAAAAAAGTCCCACCTGTCTCTAAAAACGCATTCTCTGTGAAATGCTGCGTGTGCCAAATCTTCCAAAAGATCAAGGTCAGCCATCTCTCATTCCATTTCCCATTATCTCAGTCTTTTATAGTATTTCAACAATTGTTTCACTTTCACATTTGCCTTTAATTGAACAAATTACTGTCCTTTATATGGAATATTATTTTAACAAAAGCACTGATGTGGTCATATTATGTGATAGGCCTATGCTCCCCTACCAAGCAAAAAGGCAGTAACTGATGTGGTCATATTATGTGATAGGCCTATGCTCCCCTACCAAGCAAAAAGGCAGTAACTGATGTGGTCATATTATGTGATAGGCCTATGCTCCCCTACCAAGCAAAAAGGCAGTAACTGATGTGGTCATATTATGTGATAGGCCTATGCTCCCCTACCAAGCAAAAAGGCAGTAACTGATGTGGTCATATTATGTGATAGGCCTATGCTCCCCTACCAAGCAAAAAGGCAGTAACTGATGTGGTCATATTATGTGATAGGCCTATGCTCCCCTACCAAGCAAAAAGGCAGTAACTGATGTGGTCATATTATGTGATAGGCCTATGCTCCCCTACCAAGCAAAAAGGCAGTAACTGATGTGGTCATATTATGTGATAGGCCTATGCTCCCCTACCAAGCAAAAAGGCAGTAACTGATGTGGTCATATTATGTGATAGGCCTATGCTCCCCTACCAAGCAAAAAGGCAGTAACTGATGTGGTCATATTATGTGATAGGCCTATGCTCCCCTACCAAGCAAAAAGGCAGTAACTGATGTGGTCATATTATGTGATAGGCCTATGCTCCCCTACCAAGCAAAAAGGCAGTAACTGATGTGGTCATATTATGTGATAGGCCTATGCTCCCCTACCAAGCAAAAAGGCAGTAACTGATGTGGTCATATTATGTGATAGGCCTATGCTCCCCTACCAAGCAAAAAGGCAGTAACTGATGTGGTCATATTATGTGATAGGCCTATGCTCCCCTACCAAGCAAAAAGGCAGCAACTGATGTGGTCATATTATGTGATAGGCCTATGCTCCCCTACCAAGCAAAAAGGCAGTAACTGATGTGGTCATATTATGTGATAGGCCTATGCTCCCCTACCAAGCAAAAAGGCAGTAACTGATGTGGTCATATTATGTGATAGGCCTATGCTCCCCTACCAAGCAAAAAGGCAGTAACTGATGTGGTCATATTATGTGATAGGCCTATGCTCCCCTACCAAGCAAAAAGGCAGTAACTGATGTGGTCATATTATGTGATAGGCCTATGCTCCTCTACCAAGCAAAAAGGCAGTAACTGATGTGGTCATATTATGTGATAGGCCTATGCTCCCCTACCAAGCAAAAAGGCAGTAACTGCTCATTTGGTTGAATATTAGTTCATGTAATTTTTGCTACATTAAATACATTCTTAATCATGTGGATAAGTATCCTGCCTCTATTGTATTGTGTTTTGGAGACAATGGAGGTCATGTTAGTAGTAACTGCATAAAAATACTGTGAAACCAAGGTAAATAAAAGCAATTTTTCTCAGTTCCACGCTATGAGCAGTTTCTGCCTTTTCGCTTGGTAGGACAGTATAGCCTGTCAAGATGTGTTGCATGCATTCACAATTGAAATACAATGAAATAGAAAAATTAGCATTCGAAAGGGTTTCAAACTTTCCTGTAAATTTCAGGAAATTTTCTGGAAATTTTTAATGGGAAGTTAAGCCCTGGAATTTTGCTTAAATTCATCATAAAAGTTAGCTTATAACAGTGAACCTCTTTTGTGGGATACATATAAGGCAATTCTAGGTCTTGTGGCATATTTTGGTTAAACTATCCTCAATTCAATGGAATTGCAATCCTCTACATGCACAGTGCATTCTTCCATCACATGTACAGTGCACTCTTCCATCACATGTACAGCTGATTCTCAAGATTTTGCACACTAATAAGATGCTATTGAGCCCACACTACTACACTGTCTGAGCCAAGGACTACATGCTTTCTGGTAAGTTTTGATCACAATACTGGGTGGGGTGAATATATTTAATATGAAATACATTATTTTTTGTTAACTAGTAAATAGTAGCCTATAGAAAAGTGTGTTTAAATCATTTTTTAACTTGTTAACAATTTCTGCTAGTAAGCTTTTGCTAACATGTAGGTTTTAGCTTGCTTGAGCCTGCTAACTGAGGAGTGTTAATTCACCTGTTTCATACATGTCTCATTTTAAAACATTTATCTTACAAAGGAGTTGTTTAATCTAACTGCTTAACTATTTATCTACATGGAATTGTATTTGTTGTTAGATTTTTTATCATTTTTTTCTAATCTTTACAGGACAATCTGATATGTGGAGACATTTCCTTCTAATGTAGAAGGAAAAGCTGTGTACATTTGCAAATACTATGCCAAATCATATGTGAAGAATGCAACAAAGATGCAGAATAATCTGGCCACGTGCATAAAGTTCCCTCAGCGCTCACAACAAGCAACCTCTGACTTCTATTAGAGGTGAAAATGATGAATCAGACACCTTATCGATAGCAACAGCTCATGGTCCTCCTGGAATCAGAAGTTTTTGATGCAATGGAGGAATGTAGTCAGAGAAATGCTGATGAATGTCTTGCTCGAGCTGTGTATGCAACTGGTTCACCTCTGATGCTCACAGGCAATGTGTATTGGAAGAGATTACTGAATGTTCTTTGCCCAGCATACACCCCTCCAACCAGATATGCTTTATCCACTCATTTGCTGGATGCAAAGTTCAAGTGAAGGTCAAGCAAATCATAAAGAAAGCAGACTGTATTGCAATCATCTCTGATTGGTGGTCGAATGTTCATGGGCAAGGAATAATTAACTACATCATCTCCACCCCTCAACCAGTATTCTAGAAGAGCACAGACACAAGGGACAACAGACACACCGGTCTCTACATTGCAGATGAGCTGAAGTCAGTCATCAATGACCTTGGACCACAGAAGGTATTTGCACTGGTGACAGACAATGCTGCGAACATGAAGGCTGCTTATTCTAAAGTGGAGGAGTCCTACCCTCACATTACACCCATTGGCTGTGCTGCTCATGCATTGAATCTTCTCCTCAAGGACATCTTGGCACTGAAAACAATGGATACACTCTACAAGAGAGCCAAGGAAATGGTTAGGTATGTGAAGGGTCATCAAGTTATAGCAGCAATCTACCTCACCAAGCAAAGTGAGAAGAATAAGAGCACCACATGGAAGCTGCCCAGTAACACCTGTTGGGGTGGTGTTGTCATGTTTGACAGTCTCCTGGAGGGGAAGGAGTCTCTCCAAGAAATGCCCATATCACAGTCTGCCGATATGGACAGTCCCATCAAGAGGATTATCCTGGATGATGTATTTTGTGAGAGAGTGGTAAGCAGCATGAAACCTATAGCAGTAGCCATTGCACGGATTGAGGGAAACAATGCCATCCTGTCTGATGTTCAGACTCTGCTTGCAGATGTAAGGGAAGAAATCTGTACTGCCCTGCCCACTTCACCATAGCTCCAAGCAGAGGAAACTGCAGTTCTGAAATAGATCAAAAAGCGTGAAGACTTCTGCCTGAAGCCCATACACGCCACAGTGTACATGTTGGACCCCAAGTATGCTGGCAAGAGCATCCTGTCTAGTGCAGAGATCAACAAGGCCTATGGTGTCATCACTACCGTGTCTCGCCACCTTGGCCTGGATCTGGATAATGTTCTTGGCAGTCTGGCGAAGTATACTTCCAAGCAAGGGCTTTGGGATGGAGATGCAATTTTGCAGTCGTGCCAACATATCTCATATCTGAGGCTCTTTCCCCTGTTGCCTCTATCATCCTCCAAATCCCATCATCTTCATCCGCCTCAGAACGCAACTGGTCCTTGTTTGGGAACACACACACCAAAGCACACAACTGGCTGACCAATACAAGGGTTGAAAGATTGGTGGCCACTGGGGAACTTTGAGGCTTTTTGAGCCTGACAACGAGCAGTATATTTTTCCCATTCACTAGGCTACACTTGACAAGCAATTCACTTATTCCATTATTTGGCACTGTGCATACGCATAGTCATGTACATTTACGCACACTCTCAAGCAAACGTTCATATTGATAAATCTCACACTTCACGTGGAAATGATCCAACGTATGGTATACGTACAAACTTGTGCCCACAAATAATTGATAAATGAGGCCCAAGGTGTGCAAAGCTCTTAGAGACTTACCCAGAAGTACTTATATTTTTCTGTATTCAATTTTCAATAAATTAGCAAAAATGTCTAAAAATATATTTTCACTTTGTCGTTATGGGGTATTGTGTGTAGATGGGCGAGAAACAAATATATTGAAACCATTTTGAATTCAGGCTGTAACACGACATAATGTGGAATAAGTCAAGAGGTATGAATACTTTCTGAAGGCACTGTATTCTTGTCATATTCACCAGTCAACTCCATTACATTCAAAAGTTACTTCAACTTCAACCAGTGAATGCTAGAGATGAAAATGCATATTTTTAAGGGGTATGCAGTAGGTTGATAACGATATCACCAAAGTATGTTGTCTCAGACATTTCAAACAACATTCCCAGCGAATGGGAAAACAGTAATTTAAGAGAATGAACCAGATTTAAGAAGGCAACTCTGGGTCTAATTTGAATGGGCGCCAACAGCAGATTTTGTGGGATTTTTACATCCGTACCCCAGTACGACCCACGTGGCCCAGTGAATGTCACTCCGTGAGGGACTATAAGATCCCAAAAGATTATGACAATAAATGCCTCTTGATAATCAGATTTTCTCTGCGCTGTGTAGGTTTATTGTTAGCATATTATATGCTAATTGAGGGTGAAATTGATTGTAGCTACAATCCTGATTCTGATTGCATAAACAACTTTTTACAGATTTACTTTGTTTTCAACTCATTTTTTACTTGTATTTGTATTCACAGTGGAGAAATGGCAGACCATTACAGGGATGCGCAGACACACCTGTCTACCCAGGATGCTATACTTCAGCAGCTCAAAGAGGCCTGTCTATCTCAGCAGGAAGCCCAGGTTAAAGTAAGTATCCTGCACCTCCACTCAGCTCCATTCACTGTTTGAAACAACATCAGAGGAACTGGCCGTTACTGCAAGGAGCGGTAGACTACTGACTCCTACTAGTTGTGTACTATGGAGACCAAGTTAATGCCCACTATTCATGCTGTCAGATTGACCGAAGAAAGGCCAATTATATTTTCCACCAAATTTTACATAGATGTACCCCATCTCTCATTCTGTGTGTGTGTGTGTCTTCTACTTGACTGCACTGGACCCCTCTCGGAGCACAGTACGTATCCCAGACCTCTCACGCTTGACGAACCAGAGACAAAAAGTGCCAGGGGGTGAACACGTCCACTGGCTGCATTTTGCATGCACCACCTACCAGAGTAGAGTGGTTGGATACCCACACACACACAAACACACATACACACATCTCTAATGAGTGTGGGCCTGAAACACACACCACCCCTGGGGGAACCCGGCACTCTGTTATGTTAACTACTGCATGCAATCTCCACTAAAGTAGTGTAAGCAGAAAGTTGAATTATTCACACCGGGGGGGGGGGGGGGGGGGGGGGGTTCGGGTAATTAAGAGTGTCTTGTACTTCCTTCATAATTCATTGGCATTATAGGCCTGGTGTGTTTTTTTGTGTGGTAAACAGAGCTGGCACATGATGTGGCGAGAGATTAGGCAACTTGACGGTTGTGCCCAGAATGGTCATGTTCTCTCATTTAGCCTGCGGGCAGCTGGGGGACAGAGGGTGGTGTGGAAGGAGGGGATGGGATGGTGGTTAGGGTTAGTCTGCTTCACCTGGTCTTGTAACTTACCCCTCCCCCACATCTGTCCTAACTCCCACCCCCATTGCCATGTCATGAGAAGACCTATGCCATAACTAGGTCACCACCTGTATTTAAAATGGATTACATTTAGATTTTTTTTCTGACTGGCCTACACACATAATACCCCATAATGTCAAAGTGGAATTATGTATTCCGAAATGTAAAAACATTTATAAAAAGTGAAAATCTGAAATGTCTTGAGTCAGTAAGTTGTCAACCCCTTTGTTATGGCAAGCATAAATAAGTTCAGGAGTAAAAATGTGCTTAACAAGTCCCATAATAAGTTGCATGGACTGTTCACTAATAGAGTTTAACATGATTTATGAATGACTACCTCACCTCTGTACCCCACATATAGAAAGTGTTATGTTTGGGGGCAAGTCCAATACAACACATTACCAATACAACACGGTACCACTCTGCATATTTTCAAGCATAATGGTGGCTGTATAATGTTATGGGTATGCTTGTAATCATTAATTAAGGACTGGGGAGTTTTTCAGGATAAAAAAGAAATGGAATGGAGCTAAGCACAGCAAAATCTTAGAGGAAAACCTGGTTCAGTCTGCTTTCCACCAGACGCTGGGAGATGTTTATTTTTATTTACCTTTATTTAACCAGGTAGGCAAGTTGAGAACAAGTTCTCATTTACAATTGCGACCTGGCCAAGATAAAGCAAAGCAGTTTGACAGATAAAACGACACAGAGTTACACATGGAGTAAAAACAAACATACAGTCAATAATGCAGTATAAACAAGTCTATATACAATGTGAGCAAATGAGGTGAGAAGGGAGGTAAAGGCAAAAAAGGCCATGATGGCAAAGTAAATACAATATAGCAAGTAAAATACTGGAATGGTAGTTTTGCAATGGAAGAATGTGCAAAGTAGAAATAAAAATAATGGGGTGCAAAGGAGCAAAATAAAAAAATTAATTAAAATTAAATACAGTTGGGAAAGAGGTAGTTGTTTGGGCTAAATTATAGGTGGGCTATGTACAGGTGCAGTAATCTGTGAGCTGCTCTGACAGTTGGTGCTTAAAGCTAGTGAGGGAGATAAGTGTTTCCAGTTTCAGAGATTTTTGTAGTTCGTTCCAGTCATTGGCAGCAGAGAACTGGAAGGAGAGGCGGCCAAAGAAAGAATTTGTTTTGGGGGTGACTAGAGAGATATACCTGCTGGAGCGTGTGCTACAGGTGGGAGATGCTATGGTGACCAGCGAGCTGAGATAAGGGGGGACTTTACCTAGCAGGGTCTTGTAGATGACATGGAGCCAGTGGGTTTGGCGACGAGTATGAAGCGAGGGCCAGCCAACGAGAGCGTACAGGTCACAATGGTGGGTAGTATATGGGGCTTTGGTGATAAAACGGATTGCACTGTGATAGACTGCATCCAATTTGTTGAGTAGGGTATTGGAGGCTATTTTGTAAATGACATCGCCAAAGTCGAGGATTGGTAGGATGGTCAGTTTTACAAGGGTATGTTTGGCAGCATGAGTGAAGGATGCTTTGTTGCGAAATAGGAAGCCAATTCTAGATTTAACTTTGGATTGGAGATTAATTCACCTTCCAGCAGGACAATAACCTAAAATTGCCAAATCTACAATGTAGTGGCTCACCAAGAAGACCGTTAATGTTCCAGAGTGGCCGAGTTACAGTTTTGACTTAAATCTTAAATCTACTTGAATCTACAGCAAGACCTGAAAATGGTTGTCTACCAATGGTCAATAACCATTTGGAAAAGAATAATAGGCAGATGTTGCACATTCCAGATGTGGAAAGCTCTTAGAGACTTACCCAGAAAGACTCACAGCTGTAATCGCTGTCAAAGGTGCTTCTACAAAGTATTGACTCAGAGGTGTGAATCCTAATGTAAATGAGATATTTCTGTATTTAATTTTCAATACATTTGGAAACATTTCTAAAAACATGTTTTCACTTTGTCATTATGAGGTATTGTCTGTAGATGGGTGAATTTAAAAAAAATCTAAATTCAGGCTGTAACACAACAACATGCGGAATAAGTCAAGGGGTATGAATACTTTCTAAAGGCACTGTATTATGTTGAGTACATTCTCTGAACATATTGTCAATATAATGTTCTGAGAAGGTTACAAGCCAACCTTGCATTATTTCCATTGTACAACGTATCGAATAGACTTCAGTTAGATGATACGTGAGCCTGTTTTATTCGAATTGACAGGCAGAGAAGTATTCATATAAATGATCCTCATCTTCATATTGCATAACTTCTAGTGATTAGACCATGATGGTGTTTGTTATAGAATTTGCAAAAGGGTCCTGGTAATTTGGATAAAAGTCTTAATTGGCGTGTGATAGATTGACTGGGCTCAGAGTTTAGACGGAAGGCGGCAGACGATGGCAAGGCTTTAGAGAGGCTATTGATTGGGCGTACTTACAAACACTCCCACCCAAACTAAGAGGAGGGCTTAAAAGTGCAAGGCAAATTGGTCACGACTTGTCAATCATTTACACTAAGATGTATGCTGAGGGATTGGCTGCTTCAACTCCAGACTGCTCCTTTTAATGGAAAAGAGAAAAGGCTGAATTCAGAGGAATCTTTATAGATCTGTCTTTTTACTACAACCCCCTCCGTTCAGAGACAAATGGGATTAGCTCAACTAATTGAACTTTTTAAATGACTCTGGATCTGAGCACTATGTCATCAGTATCTAAGTGGTTATTGGACCAGAATTAGGTAAGGGACATTCTGTGTTGTGGGATTCTTCAACCGTACATCACACATACCATGTAATATGCTCAGCTGTGGTTAGAACTAGTGAGAAACTGCCCTTTTGGAGAAGCTCAGAGAACTATCAATAACAGTACATTCATTAATGCACACACACATTTGTACATTTCTCTGTGTAACTGCTTATGTCTACTGGAGAGACGAGCAGAGAGCTGCAGTACGTGGGAGCTCTCAGCGCTCTGATTCCATCTGTCAGGTTCCTGAACCGCCGGCCCACTCCAGCCCACCAGGCCGACCCCTCCCCCACACAGCCCACTGCTCTATACAACACAAGAAGTCAACCCAGAGCTGTTTAAAAGGTCAGCAG
The DNA here is from genome assembly GCF_002021735.2 of Oncorhynchus kisutch. Taxonomy (NCBI): domain Eukaryota; kingdom Metazoa; phylum Chordata; class Actinopteri; order Salmoniformes; family Salmonidae; genus Oncorhynchus; species Oncorhynchus kisutch. The sequence goes on along the minus strand of NC_034181.2, from coordinate 65,953,558 downwards.
GACTACACCACAGCCAGCCTTAACATTTGAGTGGCAGAGGTAAATATCTCAGAGTGGTTGAGATGGGCCGAGTCCTCGTGCACTGCTTCAACGAGCAATGTGAATGGGAGATACGCTGGGTTGCTTCCCCTGGGTGAACTCCTATTCACTGGGTCTTCTTTTAACAGGGCTTTACTGAAGCTGTATAGACCTTTTGGGTTATTATTAGTCTCTCACTACAGACTACCATTCATTGTCTCTGACAGCATCCTGTTTTGATATGCAGATATATGCTGGCTGGTCAAATTGCTAGTTATGTTTATATGGAGGTGGACAACCTTGAGAGGTTTGTGTGTATGTGCGTATAGTTAAATGATTCATCTGGTGTGGGTGTGTATTGTGTTGTGACCTCAAGGACAGGAGGGCATCATGGTGGGTCATCTGGGCCCTGCTGCCTGCCAGTCCCGTCCTCTCCTTCCCCCCTCCGCCTCTCCAGCCCGCTCCCTCTGGCCACCGCCTTGTGTGCAGCGTGCTCTGGCGGCTAAAGGCGCTCGTTAAAGGCCATAACTTATCTCACGTTTGAAGCTAATGGGAGGAATACTGGCCGCAGTGAAAAATAAATGACATTTCTACCCCCCCTCTCTCCCTGCCCTCCTAACCTGCAGCGTAATATAGCAGCGGTGAGGGTATGCATTACAGATCTGAGGCCTTAGAATTTATCTGTGCTGCACTACGCTGACTGATGCATTTGAAAATAATGTACTGGAGCCGGAGCATTACAGGGACCCCGTAACTAATGGAGAGCTCTCGCCCCGTGGCCGCCACTGTATATCATTCAGCTGTACTACCTCATCAAGCCCCGGCCCTGCACACAATCCTCTGCAGGCAGGCAGACAGACAGGCAGGCAGGCAAGGCTCCCAGACCAGCAGCTCACTGGCTACAGCAGCAGAGGACCTGCAATATATCCCCTCTCCGTCCTTCCTTCTTTCTCTCTTTTTAATTGTCATTCTCTCTCATGATGCCCTCTTACTAATTAATACATAAGCCTACCTTCATAATGTGCTGTCATTGCTCTCTGTGAACGAGGAACCGTAATAACCGTTCAGATTGATGCGTCAAAGTCTACTCTGAAGGCCATCATTGTGCTTCATAATAACTGAGACATTTTGAGGCCAAGTTGCTGAGTCATTTTCATTTGACCAATCAGATATCAGAGCATAAGACATACTGTATCTGCGGCATTAAAACAAATGTAACATTTTTGTCACCTGCGCTAGTTCAGTGAAATGTAACCTTTATTTAATTAGGCAAGTCAGTTAAGAACAAAATCTTATTTACAATGACGGCCTACTGGGGAATAGTGGGTTAACTGCCTTGTTCAGGGGCAGAACGACAGATTTTTACCTTGTCAGCTCAGGGATTCGAGCCAGCAACCTTTCAGTTACTGGCCCAACGCTTTAACCACTAGGCTACCTGCTATTATAGTATTTTAAAATAAAAAAGTAAAGTAGAACAAAAACATGTGAAATATAAATAAGAAGATCACGAGAAAGTAAGTAAGCTATATACAGAGTCAGTTCCAGGGTTAGTGCCAATACCATATTTACAATGTGCAGGGATCCTGGAGTGGTAGGTTTAGATATGTGTAGGGGTAAGGTGACTAGGCAACAGGATATATGTACAATGTACAGTGGCAAGGGCTGTTCTCTATAATGGTTGAAAATGCAAAAACATTTGAAACATTGGTGGAGTGGGCCAGATCAGAGTAGATAAACAGGAATATCACTTTTCAAGCATAATATAACTGCTTGATCATTTATCTTTTAGGCCTCCTATTTCCTCTCACTTGCTTCACCTCCCTTTTCACAGGCCATTTTTATTTAATGGTGTTTATGTTTAATAGCTGTATCAGACAGCAGCCGCTCACTGCCCTTTTCCAGCCAAATCAAGGGAAAGAAAGAGGGAAAGGCCAAATGAATTCCATCCAGCGAGAGGTCAGAGAGACAGACAGAGAGTACATAGCAATGCCTTTTCCCCAGTAGGCAGCGAGATACGATGCTAATAAGATCAGAAGAGAAGAGGAGAGGCCGCACCCCCGGGTCGACCATAAAGAGTTTCAGTATATATTTTTTAAAGAAAACACCCTGAAAAAATTATGATGTCTGCTTTGAAATGCATTAATAATCAGGAGTGGACTGTTTTGTTCTAGGATAGGAAATAGGATTGAAATTCCCTTGTCTAGGGGAGGGCAGGCGTGGGCGAGAGGGAGTTGGGGCCTTAGAGAGATTTAAAGGAAAGGCAGAGGGTGGAATGTGAAGTGTGTTGTTGTGAATGAGGTTGAGGAGGCCTCTTCCTTCCTGCTCTCCTTCCATCTTGCTTTCCGTCCAGGTGTACAGGGCAAGGGGAAGAGAAGACAGGAAGAGGCTCTCATTATTGCTGGTTTTCGTTTTCTCTTAATGGAATGCTCTGGATGGTGGTGGGTGTTTGAACCCTCTGCATGTCTCCCATGTTCCTCCCGCCGTGATAACACCTGTTCTCTAACAAAGATGCCTCTGACTCACTCACGGGAAGAGAGGAAGGAATATGAGGAATATTTGAAAAAATAACATATATCTTAGAGCATGATGAAAAAGACTTGAAAGCTTTGTCTTTCTCTCCCCTTCTATCCTAATTGGAAATTCATTGAATACCTAATGAAATGAAAACGGAAGGATGTGTGCTGTTTTTCTCCCTTTCTTATATAATACATCAGAACATTTTGGTGCCGTGCCAAGTTTGTAATACAGTAGAATCCTTATTATTAAAGTGTAATATAATTCTAATACTTTGTAATTGTAAAATGCATTGCGGTGTATAATGAAGTGCCGTCTCAAGCAGATTTTCTGCCCCTTTTGATGTATGAAGGTCAGACGTCTCTCTGTATATACATATAGGCAACAGCTCTGGGCTGTTTCCATACTGAAGACCCGGCCCACTGTCTAAAATAGGGGAAATACCTGTTTGTCATCACAAATACTTAATTCACTTAAATTCATTTTAGTAACTCGGCTGTAATCTTGGTAAGGTATTACTAATTAGATTTCCTTATTGGATTTTTTTATTTGGTTTCGGTCCTAATCAATGCAATTTTATTCACTTTCATTACATTTTGACACACCGTCAAGCGTTATGATCCAGATATCTGTAGGACTAGTACTTTATATGGAGACAGATGGCCGAGGTCCCTATAGTTGGTTGGTTGGATTGACTGAGTGATTCATCCTCCAGTAGTTGTGAGGATCCAGGGAGAGAGCTCCAGGGCTTGGCCTTGTGTCGTTGTCACTGAGAGGCAGGCAGGCAGGACGCCCGGACAGACAGGGATTTCATTGTGACTGAGCATGTGCGGCTGGCTGGTGGTTTCAGTGTTGTGTCAGGCTAAGGCAGGCGGGTGGCCAGCCCAGGGGAAGCGGTTGATCAGGTTGGTCAGACCTATTTCTGACTGACTTCCTATGTGAGGGGAGATGGGCCGTGTGAGGTGGCACTGACCAGGACAGAAGGTGACCCTGGGGAGGGAGTATAGGTACTGTAGGCAGAGCAGCAGGTCAGAACTGAGCCACTGACCAGGACAGAGAAGGTGACCCTGGGGAGGGAGTATAGGTACTATAGGCAGAGCAGCAGGTCAGAACTGAGCCACTGACCAGGACAGAGAAGGTGACCCTGGGGAGGGAGTATAGGTACTGTAGGCAGAGCAGCAGGTCAGAACTGAGCCACTGACCGGTCAGTCCACCTAGAGGGAGATAGAGCTTCTCGTAAACCCATCGTCACTCTGTGTTTGACTATGTCTGGACACAGGCCTGGTTCTGTTTCAACCCCACACTGAAACCTCTTCAGCAGCAGCCCAATGGTTGAGCTTCAGTTAGTATGGCTCTAAAGCACTCTTCACTGGGCTGGGAACCTGGCACTCTCACTAAGCAAACAGTATATGGGCTCTACTCTTCTCTGCCTGAATAGTCCTCTCTCATGGCATTGTGATCCAGCCAGCCAGGTCCACCTAAAGCGCTGTAATGGCTGTGTGAAAAGGGTTTGCTGGGAATGGTTTTAAACGGTGGAGAGCTCTGAAGAGGCCGACGGTCGGACAGATATCACCTAACAGCCTGCCGTTAAAAGGTTGACTGTGCCGTGCTGGAATGGAGGTGTCCTATTGTCGGCCCAATTTCAGCTAATCCACCACGCCTGATTGTTTGCTGAAGTGCACATTTGGGGTGGACATTCATTAGTCCTCCACTGGAGGTTTATACCATGATGTCCTTTATTTTGGTATTTTTCCAGTTTTTATTTTATTTTTGTGTGTGTTTTTTATTTTTTTTACATGGGCTATCATTTATAATTTCCCCAAGCTACTGAATCTCATCTACTCTGGTTAATTTAGACCGCCCTCCCAACATCAGAGTGCATATCCTATTTTTTGGGGATGCTTGCAAATAACATGGAGCATCTCAATGTGAAAGCATTATCCAAATTGCAATTGGTAAATGTTGCGCTAGATGTATTTTGGTACCCCATCTGCAACAGCCTCAGTACCCAGACACAGTCTCTGTCTGCCCCCCCCCACCCCCCGGCCTGTGCTTTGATGTGGGTTATCAGTGAGCCCCATCCTCCCAGCCCCTCCATGTCAGCACCTTTTGATGTAGCCTATGTGCACTTCCAAATATAATTTTTAATAAGGAGTCATTATCATTTAGATTTCTTGCTGAATGAGAAGAGTGACCTCTGGTATTTATCTGGTGAGGGGGTCATGGTGATGATGTGTGTATGGTGCTGTGGTAGTGGCAGACAGACAGACAGACAGATATGGCTCATTAACATTAACCCAAAATGCTTACTATGTGCATTCTGGAAAGATTGGGTAGAAGCCACTTATATGGGGAGCTGTATATTGTGGCAGTCATTAACATCTCTTATGTGTCTGGTAATCAGAATATCTTCTCTAGCAGTTCCCTGAGTAAGTCAGTTTGGGTCTAAGCACTCTGGTCTGCATACTAGTAGTTAAATAAATCAGCAGTTATTTAGAACTTACTGTAGATGTAGCTTGTTGGAGATGCGTGTGTGTACGTACGTGTGTAGTGGTGCGTAGACTTATTATGAAGCTCACCTGCCCTGAATAATGGCATTACAGAGCAGGTTGGGGGACTGGCCTTGGCTGTGTTGGTGTCACGCCCTCGCCATAGAGAGGCTTTTATTCTCTATTTTGGGTAGGCCATGGTGTGACTAAGGTGGGCATTCTAGTTTCTTTAATTCTATGTTTTGTATTTCTTTGGTTTTGGCTGAGTGTGGTTCTCAATCAGAGGCAGCTGTCTATCGTTGTCTCTGATTGGGAATCATACTTAGCTAGCCTGTTTTCCCACCTATGTTGTGGGATCTTGTTTTTTGTTAGCTCTGTGAAGCCTACAGAACGTGACGTTTGTTATTCTTTTGTTGTTTTGTTTGGTGTTCTGAGAAAATAAAGAATCATGAACACGTACCACGCTGCACCTTGGTCTACTTCTTCAGACGAACATTACAGTTGGACTGTGTAAGGCAGGGAGGGTAGCAGCTGCGCCCTCACACACAACAAGGCTCCTCTAATTTGGCAGAGCTCACCATGGACTCCCTCCACCTCGTTGAAGGAGAGTCTCAAGAACTAATATCATCCTGTTTTTATCAGGCAGTGAGCGAGCGGAGAGAAGTCCCAAGGCCCTGACAGGACAAAGAGCCTCTCCACACGCCTACCTCTTTAATATCTTTCTGCAGACCAGGACGCAATTAGCATGTTAATGAAGGGATCTGAAACCTCTAAAGATCAAGACAATAGGAGTCCTTTCTGGGCGCCTGAAGATAACAAATAACCTTTAATGGAAATTACCAGATGATATGTACAGTGTTTATCGTATGAAATACTCATTTTTAAGAGTAATCTACGAAACGCTGGCGTTTATCTTTTTCTTTATGCTTTTGAGCCCCATGCCTGCCTCTAGCTTATTTTGGTTAATTACATTGAGGACATTTTATGCTTGTCTCTTTTAAAAATGTCTTGCGGTTATCTGCGTATTCTCCCTGCCCTACTTGATGTTGGTGCATGCTGGCTAAGCTGTGAGAGGATCATTTAGGAGCCCTGGTGCTGCAGCTTTGTCACAGCGGTGAGAGATCAAAGAGACCCCAAATGCTCAGATTCAGGAAGAAGAGTACCAAATCACACTGGTCTCCTGGGCAGGCCTGGTGTTGGTAGCATTGGGTCAAACTCAAGATAATGAGGAGTGTGTTACAGCCCCTTTAAAACCACACAGATGTTCACACATGCCCATGATGCAGTGGGAACCTGCTGGACTGGGCTGATCCTGTGTAGGTGTAGAGGGTTAGTATTAGTACAGGTGGTAATGTAATAATATATGCCATTTAGCAGACGCTTTTATCCAAATTGACATAGTCATGCGCGCAGACATTTTAAATATGGGTGGTCCTGGGAATCGAACCCACCATTTTGGTGTTGCAAGCATCATGCTCTACCAACTGAGCTCCAGAGATGGTAGATGCAACAACAAGGCCTTGATGCAACGGTTCGATGTGAACAAATAAATGGGTTGAAAGGCAACCCCTGGCAGAGGGCAGGTAGAGGAGTGAGCGTCAGATGGGGTTGGGAGAGGCAACACTGCTGGGTTCAAAACACCTGTGTGACTCTACAGAGAACCCCTGATTCACTGTTCAGTCAGACCAGTTAAGCAGAGGCTTCCTGGAAACACACATATGTACACACGCACGCACACACACACGCCATGCTGAGACGATACCCTGCATACCTCCTCTACTCCTCCCCTCCTCTCCATCTCCTCTCCTCCTTATCTCCATCATTTCTCCCCTTCATTTCTCCTCCTCCCCATCTCTTCTCCTCCCTTTCTCTTCTATTCCTCCCCATCTTCTTTCCTCCCCATCTCCTCCGCCCTATCTCACCTTCTCCTCCCTATCTCACCTCCTCCCTATCTCCTCTCCTCCTCCCTATCTCTCCTCCTCCCTATCTCCTCTCCTCCTCCCCATCTCCTCTCGTCCTCCCCATCTCATCTCCTCCTCCTCCCCATCTCATCTCCTCCTCTCTCTATCTACTCTCCTCCCTATCTCTCCTCCTCCCTATCTCCTCCTCCCCATCTCCTCTCCTCCTCCCCATCTCCTCCTCCCCATCTCCTCCTCCCTATCTCCTCTCCTCATCCCTATCTCCTCCTCCCATCCCTATCTCCTCCTCCCCATCTCCTCTCCTCCTCCCAATCTCCTCTCCTCTCCTCCTCCCAATCTCCTCTCCTCTCCTCCTCCCTATCTCCTCTCCTCCTCCCTATCTCCTCTATCTTTTCCTCTCTCTTACTACTAGCTCAGTGTTTTCCTCTTTATTCTCTCTGTCAATCCCATGCCAGTTGTATGGATTTCTAATATCTGTGTATGGACATGATTGTGTTAATGACTCTGTGCTTATAAGAAATAACCTTTAACCTTTGGTAACCTTGTTCATATCAATCAGGGTACATAATGTAGTTATTATACAAAATGTACATTGTATGCGTGATTGAGAGAGGGGTTTGTACACCCACATTTCCATGGAACTGAATTCTTCAGATACCTTCCCAGTTTAGCCCTGGCAGGTAAGACCTCACACAGATGTCAGGCGAGGTAAAGCTGGCCCTGTAATATTGCTAGGAGGCGGGAATAAAACGGTGTGAATTATCTGTCAAAGCATCAGCCCAGTGAGCTGTGTGGCCAGTTCATTAAACTGCTGACAGTACCATTAATATTAGTGTGCCTTTAAAACCTCAGCATCAAATCAGAACCACCCAGGGAGATGTGAGGTGGTTCAGCTTTTAGAGGGGAGTGATCTGAATTGTAATGGGCTGTAGGAGGATAGGTGGTGGTCTATAATAAAGTCTTGTTTAAAACCTCTTTTTGGAAATGGGAATTATATGTCACTGCTGGCATTATAGAAAGCAAACCTTAGAAAACGGGTGAGATGGACATCTCATGAGATACCGGAATGAATGTTTATCATCATGCCAAGCATTAGGCTGGAATGTCCCTGATGCATAACTTCTTGCCTAATTATGATATTGAAGAAAACAACTCCTGGAATTTCCATCACATTTAGACAGTGTGTGCATTTGGTGGTTGGCACATAATATTTCTTCTGTGATACAAATACCCAGTAAACTAAAAGATGATAGCCTCGTAGTGTGCATTCTCTTGCAGTAACCTGCACCAAAAGATAGCCTATTCTTGTGTTTGCTTTTCATATTCGATGCGAGAACTTACCAGCATACTTTTAGGACATGGAGATGACCATGCATTTTTCGTGTGAAAAACAGGACGCATATGTGTTGCTTTGATGTTGGCCATAAAACTTTATTTTTTTTAAGGATGAATACTTTGGATATACACAGAGTGGTGTGACAGTTGTAGAGAGCCCTCACCATTGCTGTCCATGCATTTACCATGCATCCTCCCACCACTCTGTCTACCAGAGTAGCTTTTATTCCCCTCAGAGGAGGGCGAGATGCCTCTTGTTCTCTTTACGACAGATTTTTAATACGGTTCCTCTCCGACTACATTTGTAGAGAGCAAATGCTTTGATGAAATATCGGACAAACAATACACATCATGTTTCTCATCTGTATTAGTATAGCCTTGAAATGGACTCTACAACATAGCATTTATCTGATATAGTCCTCTACTTGCTTTTGGACTGTAAAAAAAACTGCACATTGCTTTCAAAATATTTATTCCATCCAGTATCTTGGTGAATTTACATGAAATAAAAAAGGTATGCCATTCATTTGATAAGCAACTGAGGAGTATATAATATGGACATCCAGGGAAAATTCAATCTTAATTATATTCGCTGACACTTACCATGCTGTGTCAACTGGCTGGTAATAAGGAATAGGACATGCATTTTATCTGTGTAACATTGTTTGATTACATTGTATCTTCTGCCACAAAAATGTAATCTTGTACCTGAAATTGGCACATCTCCTTTGAGATGCCTCTCTTGATAGTTCGACATGTGAGTGCAAACTGTATTGTATTTGGTGTTTTACTGTAGTAGACGACTTTGATGTTCAGTTGCTTCTGGAGACTTTCAATAGGCTTTGTGTTTTAGTTTAGTGCTGCAGACTTCCAATAATATGAAAATGAATCCCTGTTTCTTTCCTTCCTTGAAATAATATCTTTCTGACATGTTCAGACATGACTTGATTGGCAAAAATAATAGTGGAATCCTTGCTTTCACCTAACCTACTGTGTGAAATTGGTGATTACCTCAAGGAAATCTGGATAGATGGAAGGAAAGAAGGAGGAAAGGAAGGAGGTAAACATATATCAAATCAGGCCTGTGTTTGTCTTGTATCAGGTGGAGGAGCGTGAAGCCCAGGTCCAGGAGCTGCAGGACACCATCACAGAGCTGCACCTGGAGATGACCAGGAAGGACCAGGACAAGCTGACACAGCTGCAGGAGCTCCACCAGCTGGAGAGCAGGGTGAAGCAGCTCACTGACCAGGTAGGGCTGGGGATCTATTACCACCCAGACAGGTCTAGTTCAGGACTGGCCAATTCTGTTGGGAAACACTTGTCCACTTCTGGTCAAGATCAAATAGAACTAGTACATCAACATGTTAACCTCATTTAATCACATTTTGAACACACTATTGACAGAGGATGCAATTGCTTCATCAGCATAATGAAACCTACATTGGTCTAATCTACAGTTGTACTTGTAACCCATTGGTGTGGTACAGTGAAGGATGTGCTGTGTGGTTGTCTTGATGGCAGGTCAGGAGCTCTGAGGAGACCATTGGCCAGCTGAGACAGGAGGTGGCTGTTAGAGTGGGCATCAGCAGCGCAACCCTGTGTGGGGGCGTGAGTACAGCAGGGAAAGTGGGTTAAAGCACAGTGTTCATGCATATACTGTACATGTACTGTTATACGTTCCACAGGACATGATCTACTACCTGACCTACGTTTTATATAGGCTGTAAGGTCTAACAATGCATCAGTGAACATATAATGAACTTGGATCCACTCTGGGCTTTTCAAGTCTTAAATTTTCATCCAAATGTCATTTCTCTGTGCAAACAAGTACATTACTATATGATAGAAAATGATTGAAATGTAAGCTAGTCCTATAAAGTTCCAGTTATATTGTGTTCATTTTCTCTATTCTAAGACTCATTACATTTCATCAGTCATCCTGTTGTTATTAACATTCCTGTACAAGCCTACGCATTCACACATAAATCACATTAAACCCTCATTTCCAGATGAATGCGTCCGTACATGGTGACTCAGTCTCTCACACGGTCTGTCTGTATGGTCTGTCTGTATGGTCTGTCTATGTGGTGTCATGGGTTGGAGATCAGGATTTCCCCTGTAGAGCTGTAGATCTTTGAGACCAGTGTTTGTTGAGAGGGGCTCTAATGATGGCACATGTGGCCTGGGTTCTGATGGCCCCAATGTGGGAGTCAGGGCCAGCCTGAATAGCAGCTCTGTCCCCCTCTCTCCACCTAACTCTTCACGTCTCCACACATCTGGCAGGCAGCCCAGAGACCATGATGGGAGTCAATTAACTCTAATATTGTGCAATTTTAATCAGGCTGTAATTCTATAAAATAACCTTATAATTTCTGGATGGGATTGGATCGCAATTACGTGTGCAGCAGCAGAAGAAGGCAGAGAGTTTAAGTAGGGAACTATGCAGGTCCCTGGAAAGAGGGCTTTTTAGAGTTCCTTTTGTTTGCGTTTAATATGGAAATTGTGTGAAAATAATGAGACAACTTCTCTTCATTGCTTATTGAATTTGTGAGGTCAGGTACAATGAGTTCTGTGTAATTACGGACATAGCCTCAGAGATGTTAGGTAGATTGGCCTATTAGTCCTCAGAGATGGTAGGTAGATTGGCTTATTAGTCCTCAGAGATGGTAGGTAGATTGGCTTATTAGTCCTCAGAGATGGTAGGTAGATTGGCCTATTAGTCCTCAGAGATGGTAGGTAGATTGGCCTATTAGTCCTCAGAGATGGTAGGTAGATTGGCCTATTAGTCCCCAGAGATGGTAGATAGATTGGCCTATTAGTTCTCAGAGATGGTTGTTAGATTGACCTATTAGTCCTCAGAGATGGTAGGTAGATTGGCCCATTAGTCCTCAGAGATGGTAGGTAGATTGGCCTATTAGTCCTCAGAGATGGTAGGTCGATTGGCTTATTAGTCCTCAGAGATGGTAGGTAGATTGGCCCATTAGTCCTCAGAGATGGTAGGTAGATTGGCCTATTAGTCCTCAGAGATGGTAGGTAGATTGGCCCATTAGTCCTCAGAGATGGTAGGTAGATTGGCCTATTAGTCCTCAGAGATGGTTGTTAGATTGGCCTATTAGTCCTTAGAGATGGTAGGTAGATTGGCCTATTAGTCCTCAGAGATGGTAGGTAGATTGGCCTATTAGTCCACAGATATGGTAGGTAGATTGGCCTATTAGTCCTCAGAGATGGTAGCTAGATTGGCCTATTAGTCCTCAGATATGGTAGGTAGATTGGCCTATTAGTCCTCAGAGATGGTAGCTAGATTGGCCTATTAGTCCTCAGAGATGGTTGTTAGATTGGCCTATTAGTCCTCAGAGATGGTAGGTAGATTGGCCTATTAGTCCTCAGAGATGGTAGGTAGATTGGCCTATTAGTCCTCAGAGATGGTTGTTAGATTGGCCTATTAGTCCTCAGAGATGGTAGGTAGATTGGCCTATTAGTCCTCAGAGATGGTAGGTAGATTGGCCTATTAGTCCTCAGAGATGGTAGCTAGATTGGCCTATTAGTCCTCAGAGATGGTAGCTAGATTGGCCTATTAGTCCTCAGATATGGTAGGTAGATTGGCCTATTAGTCCTCAGAGATGGTAGCTAGATTGGCCTATTAGTCCTCAGAGATGGTAGGTAGATTGGCCTATTAGTCCTCAGAGATGGTAGGTAGATTGATAGATGATTTCTTTTCTCTCTGGTGGATTTTGACCTTCAAATCATCCAAATGTTAGTTAGAACCTTCCTGATTGGTTGAATGGGCTTTTTGATTAGTTAGGCATCCCTGGTGGGCTCACAGAGCACTGACTGGTATCCTGTTTGGCTGCGTGGGGGTGGAGGAGGAGGCCTCAAAGCCAGATGGTAGAGAATAGAGGGAACCGTAGAAAACATATGCAAATGAGAGAAATGTTCCTGTCATGTATTTGGTGTTTTAGTGAAACAGCATTGTCTTTGTCTAAGAGAGAATGTCGTTGTGTAAGAGAGGATGTCTTTGGTGCTGAAACAGAATATTCTAACACTGAAGGAATCTATGGGATTCCTGACTATGTTCTCCATCACTGCTGCCTTTTCCTCTCTTCTCCTCACCTCTCATCCCTTTTCCTTCTCTCTTTCCCTCTCTCAATGTGGAGGAAATGCATTGGAAAGGAGAGCCAAAGTCACACAACATTAGTTTGGTAGTGGCTGCCGCTGCAGAAAGCCATTACTCTTCCTTGACAGTATCATAGAGAACGGTGGAGCTGGGTCGCGCCTAGCCCCTCGCTCTCCCTCGCCATGCGCCACTCGCAGGAAATTGCCTCATACTTCAGCAGGCAGGAAGGTGACACGTCGGCGACACCCACGCATGTGTCACTTTCAGGGCCTGGGTGGGAGCAGGCTCCGGTGCCACAGACAAGCGCTGCCTGGGGAGCAGTAGAGGAGAGCTGCCCAGGGGAGGCTGGTTGAGCTGGGGTCTGGACACGCAGGGACCACGCTGGATTTAGAGGAGGTGCAGAGGAGGGGTAGAACTAGTTACCAATAAATGAGGTCTTAACCTCCCTACCTTTCTTTGGCCACTAGTATTTGACCTGATTGAACCCATCTACTGCACAAAAGGACTGGGTGGTAATGAGCTAGCCAGTTCTAGAGTGTGTTGCAGTAGATGGGATATTTGCAGCGCCCGCTGTCTCTTATTTGATGAATTTTGACTCCTACAAGGAGGATAGTTAGGTGCCCCACTGGGGGGATGGACGGAGGGATGCAGCAGGACCCAGGGAAAGTGCTAGGTGGTGGGCTTCTCTGTGGCTGGTTTCAGCCTGCAGTCTGGAGCATAAGGGCTGTTCTGTCCGCAGCCACCCGTATGGGGAGCAGTAATGAAAGGAGAGGTTAAGGAGGAGAGTGAAGTGGTCTCGCTCGACAATAAATCCTATGTAGTAGGGGATGCTATGGGACCCCACTCCTAGAACACCTTTATGGGCGTTGAAAAGGGACAGGCGTACGCACACTTACCCAGACACACACACTCACACACACACACGCTATGCCTGTTAAGAGCTGTTGTGCCTCGTCTATGAAAGAGATTGAGCTAATGACAATTTGGTCTCATGTTTTGTGGAGAGCATTCTCTGAAAAAGGCGAGGATTCTCATTGCTCACTCAATACATTAGCTTCTTTGTGTCATACATTTGACTAAAATGTGTTGATTTGACTATTATTTGAAAATGTAGACATCATTTGAACAAAACTAAAGCCTTTATCAGTTCTGAAGCCACAGGCACTGATGCAGGTGTGGTATACATACCAGCTGCTGAGTTGGCCATTGTTTTCAGATGAGACATGTACATTGTGTTGTTTGAGAGGGAATAGAAAGCTTTATGCTGTTCCATCTCCTCCCGACACCACACTGTGCAGACCTGTGCAGACCTCTCCAGAGGACCAATGTTTATTGCCATTCTAAAGCAGGCTTTGTTGTGATTGTGTGTGCTCTCCGTCCCCTTCTCCTTGTTTCCACTCTTCTTTCATTTTGTGCAGGGCTGGGGGGATTGCTCTGTGCTGCGGCTCTGTGATTAGAGAGAGGGAGAGGCAGAGTGCTTCTCAGCAGGAATCTGTTTTATATTCATCAAAAGAGCTGCCTTTGATTTGCTCCCTCTGACGTGTGACAGCGGCGCGGCTGCAGCACCACACAGCCGCCGAGGAAATCGTGCACTTATCACCCCTCCCTCCTCCTCCCTCACCCTCCTTTACCAGCAGTACCCCCATCCACAATACTACAACCCCCCCCCCAACACCGTACTCCCCATCACTCCCCCCACAGCCCAACCTTCGGGCCGCCTGGCCGTCTTATTCATTTCTCTATTGTTGTTAATATTGCCTCTCTTCACTCAAAAGACTTTCTCCAATGTCACTCTGAAAAGATTTGCCCTCCTCTTCCTCTCCTCAGAATAGTTTCCCAGAGTAGAGCCTGTGTACTGACGGCCAGCAGAGAGAGAAAGAGGGGGGGGAGATCTAATGGATGATGGGTGGTGATGAGGTGGTGATGAGAAGCTCATCAAGACCCTGTCTGTCTGAATAGGACGATGTCCATTTTCATGGGAGGGAAAACAGGCTGTTGTTGATTACAGAACAGTATTGAATAAGTTGTTTTCCCTGTTGATTGCAGTATATGAATGTGACCATTCAGTCACTGCTGCCTACATAGAATTACAATTCCATTACGGTTGCCTTCTTTGTCTTGCTGACGTCCAGTGGCCACCCTGTTGTACAGACTCCCTCATTATCCAGGGTGGGAATGACATAACATCTGGGTTGGACTAAGGTAATGCCAGGTAATGTCCTGGGATGGTGGAGGCTCAGGTTAACCCAGATAAAGTCCTGTTCTGTAGTCTGGAGGAGCATCTCTCACCCTGTCTCTATGACCTTCAGCTCTGTGTCAGTGGTAGCTCAGACGAGGTCTCTGTAGTTTCCTATGTGTTTACACAGGAGCCCATCCTATTACCACCCTCAACTAGCAGATCAGTCAATTCTGCACAGTTTCTGATGGCTCAGACTAAAATCACATACACACGCACACACTCACACACTAGCTCTTCTCTCCAAACACTGCCCCCCTCTGCACCACGCCTGGGCCGAGCAGGACACACACACACCTGTGTTTGAACAGGGCCCCTCTGTGCCGCAGAGACCAGCCTGGTTATTAACGGTGTCAATTATTAAAGCAATTTCAAACTCTGCAAACAGTGGCAGGGAGAAGCGAGCAGACGCTGGAACGTGTGTGTGGACGTGTGTGAGTTCCATAGGGAGGGAGAGACATACTGAGGCCGTTTTTTTGCTGCTTTGTCCCTGCAGTGACCCAGCTAACAAGGTCACATACACCCAAGGTTAGCTTGGAGGGAGGGGAACATGCTTGGGTAATATTTATATATAATATATCTTCTCCTTGGTTCCACAAGCCTCTTATGTACGCCACACACACACATGCATGCACGCATATTTACAAACATACTCACTTCCCAGTAACTGGAAATTGAAAGGTGTCCAATTGACGTTGTGCCTGTACAGCAGCAGAATGAAATGCAAACTGAAGCGGTATTCTCTGGCACTCACTGATCTCTCCTTGCCGTTTGACGATCCCCCATACTTCACAACTCATGTCGCATTTGATAGTGACTCCTCCATGTTAGAGTTCATATACTGTACTATATACACAGGGTTAATTGCATGCCACAGTCTCGGGGTCCTCTGGAGTGCGGGATACGTAAGTGAACATTCAGCTGCATATTGTGGCTGACGTCAAATCTAATTTTAATTGTCACATGCTTCGTAAACAACAAATTATTGGGTTGGGTCCTTCCCAACCATGCAGAATACATAGAAGAATTATTATAATTATATAAAAAAATTTAACACAAGGAATAAATACACATTGAGCAATGATAGCGTGGCTATATACACAGGGTACCAGTACTGAGTTCATGTGCAGGGGTATGAGGAAATTGAGGTAGATATGTACAGTTGAAGTCGGAAGTTTACATACACCTTAGCCAAATACATTTAAACTCCGTTTTTTCACAATTCCTGAAATTTAATCCTAGTAAAAATTCCCTGTCTTAGGTCAGTTAGGAGCAGAATGTGAAATGTCAGAATAATAGTAGAGAATGATTTATTTCAGATTTTATTTATTTTATCACATTCCCAGTGGGTCAGAAGTTTACATACACTCAATTAGTATTTGGTAGGATTGCCTTTAAATTGTTTAACTTGGGTCAAACGTTTCAGGTTGCCTTCCACAAGCTTCCCTCAATAAGTTGGGTGAATTTTGACCCATTCCTCCTGACAGAGCTGGTGTAACTGAGTCAGGTTTGTAGGCCTCCTTGCTCACACACGCTTTTTCAGTTCTGCCCACAAATCTTCTGTAGGATTGAGATCAGGGCTTTGTGATGGCCACTCCAATACCTTGACTTTGTTGTCCTTAAGCCACTTTGCCATAACTTAGAAGTATGCTTGCGGTCAATGTCCATTTGGAAGACCCATTTGCGACCAAGCTTTAACGTCCTGACTAATGTCTTGAGATGTTGCTTCAATATATCCACATAATTTTCCCTCCTCATGATGCCATCTATTCTGTGAAGTGCACCAGTCCCTCCTGCAGCAAAGCACCCCCACAACATGATGCTGCCACCCCTGTGCTTCACGGTTTGGATGGTGTTCTTCGGCTTGCAAGCTTCCCCCTTTTTCCTCCAAACATAATGATGGTCATGATGGCCAAACAGTTCTATTTTTGTGTCATCAGACCAGAGGACATTTCTCCAAAAAGTACGATCTTTGTCCTCATGTGCAGTTAGTTGCAATCCGTAGTCTGGTTTTTTTTATGGCGGTTTTGGAGCGGTGACTTCTTCCTTGCTGAGCGGCCTTTCAGGTTATGTCGATATAGGAATCGTTTTACTGTGGATATAGATACTTTTGTACCTGTTTCCTCCAGCATCTTCACAAGGTCCTTTGCTGTTGTTCTGGGATTGATTTTCGCACCAAAGTGCGTTCATCTCTAGGAGACAGAACGCGTCTCCTTCCTGAGCGGTATGATGGCTGCGTGGTCCCTTGGTGTTATACTTGCATACTATTGTTTGTACAAGTGAACGTGATACCTTCAGGCGTTTAGAAATTACTCCCAAGGAGGAACCAGACTTGTGGAGGTCTACAATTTTTTTTCTGAGGTCTTGGCTTGATTTTCCCATGATGTGAAGAGGCACTGAGTTTGAAGGTAGGCCTTGAAATATATCCACATGTACACCTCCAATTGACTCAGATTATGTCAATTAGCCTATCAGAAGCTTCTAAAGCCATTACATAATTTTCTGGAATTTTCCAAGCTGTTTAAAGGCACAGTCAACTTAGTGTATGTAAACTTCTGACCCAATGGAATTGTGATACAGTGAATTATAAATTAAATAATCTGTCTGTAAACAATTGTTGGAAAAATGTATTGTGTCATGCATAAAGTAGATGTGTGTGTGTGCTGACAGTGAGCCTGTGTGTACTTGTTATGTGTGAGTGAGTGTGTGTGTATGTATGTGTTTTGAGTGTCAGTGTAAGTGAGTGTGTGGGTAGAGTCCACTGTGTGTGTGCCTGAAGTCAAAAAGAGTTAGTGCAAAAAGGGTCAATGCAGATGGTCCTGGTATCTATTTGGTGAACTATTTAGCAGTCCTATGGCTTGGGGTTAGAAGCAGTTCTGGAGCCTTTTGGTCCCAGACTTAGAGTCCCAGTACTGTTTGCTGTGCGGTAGCAGAGAGAACAGTCTATGACTTGGGTGTCTGGAGTATTTGAGAATTTTTAGGCCTTCCTCTGACACCGCCTGGTATAGAGGTCCTGGATGGCAGGGAGTTTGGCTCCAGTGATGTACTGGGTCGTCCGCACTACCCTTTGTAGCACCTTGTGGTCTGATGCCAAGCAGTTGCCATACAAAGCTGTGATGCAGCCAGTCAAGATGCTCTCAACAGTTCAGCTGTAGAACCTTTTGAGACTATGGGCCCATGCCAAATATTTTCAGCCTCCTGCGGGAGAAGAGGCGTTGTCGTGCCCTCTTCACGACTGTGTTGGTGTGTTTGGACCATTATAGGTCCTTATTGAAGAGGATACCGAGGAACTTGAAGCTCTAGACCCGCTCCACTACAGCCCCGTCGATGTGAATTAGGGGGCGTGTTCTGCCCTCCGTTTCCTGTAGTCCACGAAAAGCTTTGTCTTGCCCATGTTGAGGGAGATGTTGTTGTCCTGGCACCACACTGCCAGGTCTCTGAGATCCTGTCATTGGCAAACTTGGTTACATTATTTTATCTCCTCTTCTTCTCCTGAAAACAAAGCTTACTGTAGGTCCTTTAGTATTAACTCTCACATCTTGTTGCTCAGAGGGCCGATGCGGAACAGACAGACACAGTAGAAGGAATACAAAGTAATACAATGGGAGATACAGTATAGGCTTATGATGCCACACGCATGTAGAACTTTCCATGTTTAGATAACTTCTAGGAGGGATGTTAGTTTCAGGCTGCACAGCTCACATCTCCAGGGGAAAGGTAGTTGGATGGCAGTTTGAATGGAGGTTGATAGGAGCGTAATGACCATCTGATGGCCCTCCTGTCTGGGTCACATCAGGCTGCATGATGATGCATTTGATCAGAACACATCTCCCTAATGGTCTCTCAGTGAGCTGCCAGCATTCTACAGAGCACTCAAGAAGCCCTTGTCCCTGTCATTTCAGATGTTCACCTGCCCCACTAAGCATAGGTAGCCATTCACCCCTCGTTCGCCCCATCCTCTTGACAGAAAGAAAGAGGGAGGTGGGAGAGAAAGGGAGTATTAAGCCTGCAACGCTGCACTTTGTGTCAGCGAGGGAACGTCTTCCTTCTGCTCCATTGTAATCTCTGAAGCCGTGCCATGGTGTGTCAGTGTTAAGTTGATACTGAGAGTTGGGCTGCTGTGGACCTCTACTTCTGACGCTCTACTGTAGGGCCTAAACCCCATAATCCAGCTCAAAGGCAGACGCTAGGGTTAGTTATGTGTATATGTGTTGGAGATTGACTGGCTCTTTTCTGAGAGGCGTTTTCTCTCTCCTCTTTCCTCCTCTGTTGTTCCCCCACGTTCCTGAGGCTGGCTCTTTGGCCCTGCAGGACCCCCACAAGGCTCAGCATGATTCAAGCGTTTATCCTCCCACCCCTCCATGTCTCTTGCTGGGGAGAAAGCAGGAAGCGGGGATAGTAGCAGCTCATCCTCAGGGCTCCACTGTCTGCTGCCCCAGAGGCCCTGTGGCCTTCTGCACATTTCTATGGAAACACTGACTTCTGTAGCTGATCTGACAGCAACCATCCTGTCTGGTTCTCTGTGTAATATATAAAGAGCCATATACAGTGCATTCGGAAAGTATTCAGACCCCTTCCCCTTTTCCACATTTTGATACGTTACGGCCTTATTCTTAAATGGTTTAAAAAAACGTTTGTCGTCAATTTACACACAATATCCCATAATGACAAGTCGAAAACAGGTTTGTAGAAATGTTTGCTTATTTACATAAGGATTCAGACCGTTTGCTATAAGAATCGAAATTGAGCTCAGGTGCATCCTCTTTCCATTGATCATCCTTGAGATTTTTCTACAACTTGATTGGAGTTCACCTGAGGGAAATTCAATTGATTGGACATGATTTAGAAAGACACACCTGTCTACAGTTGACAGTGCATTTCAGAACAAAAACCAAGCAAGGAATTGTCCGTAGAGCTCCGAGATAGGATTGTGTCGAAGCACAGATCTGGGAAAAGGGAACTTTTTTGTTGTTGTTGCAGCATTGAAGGTCCCCAAGAACCCAGTGGTCTCCATCATTCTTAAATGGAAGAAGTTTGTAACCACCAAGATTCTTCCTAGAGCTGTCTGCCCAGCCAAACTGAGCAATCAGGGAAGAAGGGCCTTGGTCAGGGAGGTGACCAAGAACCCGATGGTCACTCTGACAGAGCTCCAGTTCCTCTGTCGAGATGGGAGAAACTTCCAGAAGGACAATCATCTCTGCCACACTCCACCAATCAGGCCTTTATGGTAGAGTGGTCAGACGGAAGCCACTCCTCAGTAAAAGGCACATGGCAGCTTGCTTGGAGTTTACCAAGAGGCACCTAAAGGACTCTCAGCCCATGAGAAACAAGATTCTCTGGTCTGATGAACCTAAGATTGAACTCTTTAACCCGAATGCCAAGTGGCACATCTGGAGGAAACCTGGCACCATCCCTACGGTGAAGCACGGTGCTGGCAGAATCAAGCTGTGGGGATGTTTTTCCGCGGCAGGGAGACTAGTCAGGATCAAGGGAAAGATTAACAGAGAAAATTACAGAGAGATCCTTGATAAAAACCTGCTCCAGAGCACTCAGGACCTGAGACTGGGGTGAAGGTTCACCTTCCAACAGGATAAGGACCCTAAGCACACAGCCAAGGCAATGCAGGAGTGGCTTCAGGACAAGTCTCTGAATGTCCTTGAGAGGCCCAGCCAGAGCCCAGACTTGAACCTGATCGAACTTCTCTGGAGAGATCTGAAAATGCAGTGACGCTCCCCATCCAACCTGACAGAGCTTGAGAGGATCTGCAGAGAATGGGAGAAACTCCCCAAATACAGCTTGTCGCGTCACCCAAGAAGACTTCAGGCTGTAATCGCTGCCAAAGTAAAGGGTCTGAATACTTAAGTAAATTTAATATTTAAGTTTTTTTTTATACATTTCATTCTAAAAACCTCTCTTTGCTTTGTTATTATGGGGTATTGTGTGTAGATTGATGAGGGGGAAAACAATTTAATACATTTTAGAATAAGGCTGTAACGTAATAATGTGGAAAAAGTCAAGGGGTCTGAACACTTTCCGAATGCACTGTAACGGAATGGAACACAGGACAAAAGAGACATAAGATAGTTAGATGCTGTGTTTTTAGTGATGGCAAATGAAGGACGGATATTTTATTTGCAAATGTAGGGCCTCAGTCCTTATCCATCTGTTAGCCCAGCCATTTTATCACCACATCTACCCATCCTCCATCTCCTGCAGCACCACCTGTGTCTGTGAGTCTCGTCTTCACTATAAGACAGAGCCTCTTATCAGTGTAACTACAGCAAAGCAAATCACGTTGAGAGAGAGAGAGATGTTAGTAGCTCATTTTGTTTGTTTTCGTTTTAAGGGCATATTGTTTTATTTATAGTAGTTTTCTGTATTATTAAGAGAAGAGTTGTGAATCGCTGTCGTGTCATTGATTTAGCTTTGTGAGTATGCTTCGATGTTGTCTGCCCTCCCTCCCTGGCCCTGTGAAGTCAGACTTTTTGATAGGGCTCTTGACACAGCAAGCACTTGGCAGCAGACTCCCTTTGTTCTCGCAGGGAAAGGTGCTGTAGGCATTCCAAAGCAATAAACAGGGAAAGCTATCAAATTCAATATTTCTCAGCAGATGAAGAACCAGACATGTATTTGTACACTTGGCATGCAGCGAGATCCCTCCTGGCTCCTGGATATGATACAAAAAAAGTAAACATGTAATATTAGTGTTAAAGTAGGGGAACATTATCTGGCAGACACCACACCAGATCTTATCAGTGACACCAACACATATCAGGTTGGATCTCTTAATTTAGCAGAATTGAACAGATCACGATAAGTCCCTGGGAAGGAAGAAATTCCCTACATGGAAACACCTGTCCCTGCCTTAGAGTGGCTTTGGGGGAGCCAGCCAACTGGAAGCAATTATTTGCTTTTGGTCAGCGTTTGGGCTATCTGCTGGGATTAGCTGAGGGACTGCTGATCTGGGAGCTGGTCGAGCGTGATGTGGTTACACCTGACTGGGCACTCTGGGCTGAGCTGAGATAGGCTTGGCTAAAGTCAACTGGCATGGGATGGAATGGGCTGAGCCAGGCTGGGTTGGGCTAGACTTGGCTGGATTGGGCTATACTTGGCTGGGTTGGACTAGACTTGGCTAGGTTGCTTGGGCTGGACCTCATTGAGCTTAGGAGCTCAGCAGCCTGTGCCTGCTACATTCCACATCAACAACAGAGTCTCAGGCTCGGTGGAGCTTTTGAGGCGAGCCTCTTTATAATGGAGATACTCGCTGGTGATAGGAAGAGATGATGAATACTATTTAACTGGGTAGTATTGTATGGGGCGAAAATGTGTTCATGTGTGACTACAAACTAATGTATTTTTGTGTGTGTGGTTATTTACAGATTTGGGGAAATGTGAGGGTTCTGAGTGTGTGTGTGGTGAGTGTGTGTGATTATTTACAGATTTGGGGAAATGTGAGGGTTCTGAGTGTGTGTGTATGTGGTGTGGTGAGTGCGTGTCTGGCTGCGTCCATCTGAGGGGTCTGGCTGTGGACGTGATTGTGTTTTGATGAGGTCTCAGTGGTGCTCCCCGCTCTGGTCTTGTTGAGATGCTTGGTGCCTTGCATTCCCATCGCTTTCCCAATTTGACAGCTGATGGGATCTCAGATGGAATGTGTGCCAGTGTGAATTGCCCGTGATATTCATAACAACATAATTTATCTTCTCCACCCCTCTCTTTCAGCAATTCCTCCCTTATGCCTGCATACCGCTCTCCCCTCTCCCGCCTTCCTACCCCATTCCCTCCTCTCTCTGTCTTTCTCTCTTTCTCTCTCTATCAATCTTTTCCCCTCTCCCCCACTCTCTCTCTACCCTTCTCTGTCTCTGACTGTCTCTCTCTCTTAGTTCAGGTGCCCTCCCGGTCCTTTAGCAGGGTTAACAGGCAGTGCCAACTCCAGCCATTCCCTGAAGGCAGTTTGTCAAACCTTTAAGTCTCTATAACCACCCACCCACCACACTGGCCCTGGACCAACTCCTATGTTATCGTGTGGAGAATAGTGGGTTAGCCAGTGTGGAGAATAGTGGGTTAGCCAGTGTGGAGAATAGTGGGTTAGCCAGTGTGGAGAATAGTGGGTTAGCCTGTGTGAGAAGCCAGTAAGAACACACACTCTTACACACAGTTCATCATTGCTCTAAAATGGCTACTGTGTCCAGTGCTAAGCACCAATACACACCACTAATCCCTATATTTTCTGCTACAGAGAGAGAGAAGGGGAGAGAGAGAGAGCAGGAGAGAGAGAGTGAGAGAAGGGAGAGAGAGAGCAGGAGAAAGAGAGTAGAGAGAGAGAGAGCAGGAGAGAGTAGAGAGAGTGAGAGAAGGGGGGAGAGAGAGAGCAGAAGAGAGAGAGTGAGAGAAGGGGGGAGAGCGAGGAGAAAGAGAGTAGAGAGAGTGAGAGAAGGGAGAGAGAGAGCAGGAGAAAGAGTAGAGTGAGTGAGAGAAGGGAGAGAGAGAGAGCAGGAGAAAGAGAGTAGAGAGAGTGAGCGAAGGGCGAGAGAGAGCAGGAGAAAGAGAGTAGAGAGAGAAGGGAGAGAGAGAACATGAGAAAGAGTAGAGAGAGGGAGAGAAGGGAGAGAGAGAACATGAGAAAGAGAGTAGAGAGAGTGAGAGAAGGGAGAGAGAGAATATGAGAAAGAGAGTAGAGTGAGCGAGAGAAGGGAGAGAGGGAGCATGTGATTGAGACGAGCCATTGAATCAGACATGGCCCTGTGGTGCAGAATTGTTATATTGGGATTCTTTGTAGATGAACTCCTTTCTCCTGTGGTCAGTGTGGGCAGTTTGATTTACTATCAGAGATTGTTCCATACCGATGGAGGGTGTTGGAAGAAAATTGTGGAACAAACACCTGACTGAAGGCAGGACTAAACCGAAATAAAAAAACATGATCATTTTTTAAATAATCTAACAAAAACCGAACTGACTTCAAAAACTCACTAATTTCTCAGCACTATCAGACAGATCAGTGCAGACGGCCGAGTTGAATCAACAGATCACATCACATATTTTAGCACATATTTTACTTCCTGCTTTGCTCTTATGGGTACACTTACAATGGCCGCCAGTCCACCCATTATGCCATCATTGACTTGAATGGGGATGCCTGTTCTATTCATTCTATTTCTATGGCTGCACATGCAGTCAGGAGCGAAGGAGAGGAGAAAATGTGCGTCCCAACTGTGCCATTCAAACGTTAATTACGTTGACTGCGGTTATTTGGCTGACGAATTACCGTCATCCAAAATTTCATGACCATCACAGCCCTAGTGTGAGTGCATGAGTATATGTGTGTGCCGTAGACTACAGCGATGTGCATGGGGAGTAATGGATATAAAGTACCTCATAGAGATAGCTCCCTAATCTGATTCCTCCTGAAGCTGTGGGCTTGCCATGATTTGTTTGGCTGTTCTGGGCTCCGTATGCACATCATGCAGAGTGGGCTTGATTTGCAGCTCTCCAGAATGATCCCACTCGGCATTACAGAGAGAGAGACAGAGATATTGGTTTACTAGAGAGTGCAGAGAGCGTGCCGGGGAGGCTGGTAAAGAAGCACCCTTCAGTCCAGTGGGTGGGGCTGATCCATCTCGCTCTGACTTGTGCACTTTGAGGGACATTTCTCGTAACGGGCCACTCGCTCAACCTTATCACCAGCAGCCCCCTGGAAACTTTCCCAAACTCTGTCCGATGCACCACAGCGGTGACACACAGCCCAGCACTGGACACGCCACCTCCACGGCACGCTGCTCCTCTCCACGCCAACCCCCATGATGTGTCATTCACCGCCGGGCCCATTTACATCCATTTATCTGACTGCTTCAACATGGGTACAGTGTGGGAACAGTTGTGTTTATCTACTCCTCATATATCATCATACTGTGGGGATTTATATTCATCGGCTTCTGTTTTCGAGAGTGTAACTGTTATGCTATTATTATTGCATTGGAAATGCTCTCTGTGGTAAGAATTCCCTCAGTCCAGGATGATTTTAATCTGAAAAATTAAGGGGGGAAAACCTG
The DNA here is from genome assembly GCF_002021735.2 of Oncorhynchus kisutch. Taxonomy (NCBI): domain Eukaryota; kingdom Metazoa; phylum Chordata; class Actinopteri; order Salmoniformes; family Salmonidae; genus Oncorhynchus; species Oncorhynchus kisutch. The sequence goes on along the minus strand of NC_034181.2, from coordinate 65,928,887 downwards.
AATTGCAAGATAATGTAATGAAATGTTTTTTCTGTGGTTGCATTGTGAGTGTAGCCTGTCTTTATCTAAAAGCTTCAAGAACCAAACAAAAGGAAAATGGTATGATTGTATGCTCTTTTAAGCATTCCTTTAAAGTATAAAGCATAAAGTATTCATAAAAATAGTACTCAAGTCAATTACACAGATTATCTCCCAGTTGAAATGACGGTCCCTATATCTCCAGTCACATTACATAATGTCATTACATAATGAATGTCACCTATTTTCTCTACCTTATTGACAGGCTTCCATGCACCTGCTGAACTGCTTGACAACATTCACATTAATACCATATTTTCTGGAAGAATTCCTAAATATATTTATCATCTTAAAACATGTAGATGGTATTTAAACTAATCTAATTATAGGAAGACCCACTAATCACTGTGTATTGTTCATGCACTGTCAATGCAAATTAATTGAGGAGAATGTGGGCTTTAGTATTATGTATGTTGGCATAAACTGCTTTTCCCTGAGCAAACCAATGCTGTTATATTATTCATCAGCCAGACACTGTACCAAATATCCCTGCAGCAAAATGGAGGTGCGGCAGCCGCAGCAGCAGGCAGGAGACACTTAGTCACATGGACAGAGCAGGAGCAATAGCAGCTCCTCCAATTCAGCTGGGAATTGACTCTGGGTGACAATGGAATTCATTTCCAAAGGCGTGTGTGTGTGTGTGTGTGGGGGGGGGGGGGGTGTCAGTGTGTGTGTGTCTGGTGACAGAGCTGTGGTAATAAGGCTCGGCAGCAGCCCGCTTTAGTATTAAAGGCACAACTCCCTTCCTCTACAGGCAGTAAAGCAATGCCGGGACGCAGTGAAATGTTTACAGCGCTGTGGTTGGCTCCTGCAGCCAGGCCGTGGAGGATATTACTGCAGCTCGCCGCTAATCACTCATCCCTGCCCACCAATCAGGACTCTGCCCCCTCCACCTCCACAACAATGCTCCTAAAGCACCGCATCACAAGGACACTTTTAATGCCTTCCTACTACGCTTAGAATGATTAGCCCTATTTAAGTATTTTTACATGATTCATTATTTGCATCAGGAACCCATAAACACGCCGGGTTCTGATTCAGTCTGTAGCTTTTGACACTGTTGAAGGTTGGCTGAGGTGAGAAGTTTGACTGGAGCTCTGGGAGGAAGGTTCCAGAGGGGTTTAGGGGGGACAGTGGGGTCATAGGGAGGGAGCTAGGAGGTCTGAAACCAGAATAATAAAACCGACTTAACAGAGTTACACAGTCACAGCCCTGCATACATCACCTCAATGACAAAATAGGATTTATTCACCATTCAAGTGGGAAGATTATCTTTGGTACAAGCTATCAACTTGACTTTTTTTTTGAAGAATGCAAGTATGGCTGTTGGAGTGTAAAGTGACTTTTAGTTTTTTTTCTCCTTTTTATCGGGGCTTGGTTATGCTTGTGGTTGGTGACTCCCCATGTTATTACGAACCAGTAGTGAGTGCCAGTTTATCCTAAGCCAGTGCAGCTGGTGGGGCCTGATTTGAACTCCATTCTGATTCTGGTGGGGATTGCCGTCACACACAATCATCACATTGGATTAAAAGTTGTTGTGATTTTAAGTACTCAACTCCCTTGCCAAAATCAATAAAGCGAGTCAATAGCTGGACCCACCGCTACGTTCCTGCTTCCCACCACCAAAGCTGTGCTACGCTGCTATGGAAGCCTGCCTTTCCTGCCTCCACAGTCACACACCCTACCAAAGACAGGTTCTCAAACCCACTAAGGCCCCATCTCATTTGGACTTTTCATTATCTCTCCTTAGTTGAGTCTATATCAGATCGTTGAGATACGCTGTAGTGTCCGCCATATTTGGGTAAACTTATCATCCTTGATAAGCGTTAGATGTTGTATGCCTTGGCCAATGTCCTGTCATTTTCTGTACAATGTAGTTTGACATATGTAGGCTACTCTGTGTTCTGTTAAGTCCATGTCCCTTAATGACCGTTGTCTCTCACAATAGCCTAAGAACTCTCTGCTTCTACAAAAGACAATACCACCGTATGATTATTATCTTAAGAAGAGATTCTGGTAATTGTAACAATACAGTTACTGTACAGTTAGGTTACAATGCAGTTCGGTTTTTTCATTGCCATATCGTTGCCATTCCCATACTTTTTTTTACATTGATATATTTCTTTGTTCTTTTTAAGTGTTATTTGAATTGTAGTTTGTCCATCAGATTTAGATTTTTTTATTTGCTTATTTAGAAATGGTTACACTTCGTTATCTTGAGAAATGTTTAAGTCAGTTGTTGCCAAAGTGGGTGCCACACAGTGTTTGTGGAGAGGAGTGGCTAGTGTGCTGCAGTTCAGCTTTTAGCTGCCAAGTACGTAATAGTATGTCATGTATGTAATGATAATAATAATATACTACTGCTACTCAAATCAAATTGTATTTTTCACATGCGCCGAATACAACCTTTACAGTGAAACGCTTACTTACAAGCCCGTAAGGGAAACAATACAGTTTTAAGAAAATCCCTAAAAAGGTAAGAGATAAGAATAACAAATAATTAAAGAGTAGCAGAAAATAACAATAGCGGGGCTATATACAGGAGGTACTGGTACAGAGCAAATGTGTCAATGTGCGGGGACAGCGGTGTCGAGGTTAATTGAGGTAGATAATAACAGAGAGTAGCAGTATCGTGGGGGGGGCAATGCAAATGGTCTGGGTAGCCATTTAATTAGCTGTTCAGGAGTCTTATGGTTTGGGGGTTGAAGCTGTTAAGAAGCCTTTTGGACGTAGACTTGGCACTCCGGTATCGCTTGCCGTGCGGTAGCAGAGAGAACAGTCTATGACTAGGGTGGCTGGAGTCTTCGACAATTTTTAGGGCCTTCCTCTGACACCGACTGGGATGGCAGGAAGCTTGGCCCCGGTGATGCACTGGGCCATTCACACTACCCTCTGTAGTGCCTCGCGGTCGGAGGCCGAGCAGTTAACATACCAGGCAGTGATGCAACCCGTCAGGATACTCTCGATGGTGCAGCTGTAGAACCTTTTGAGGATCTGAGGACCCATGCCAAATCTTTTCAGTTTCTTGAGATGGAATAGGTTACTACTACTAAAATTACTACTACTACTGTACTGTAGGTGTGAGTACTGAACATTCTTGTTGATGTTTTTAGTTTTGTATGTTTGAAGCCTCATGGCTGCGCCTTCATGGATTTCATGGCTAGGCCTTCGTGGCTAGACCTTTGTGGTTAGGCCTTCGTGGCTTTCATGGCTAGGCCTTCATGGCTTGGCTTTCATGGCTAGGCCTTCGTGGCTAGGCCTTCGTGGCTAGGCCTTCATGGCTAGGCCTTCGTGGCTTTCATGGCTAGGCCTTCATGGCTTGGCTTTCATGGCTAGGCCTTCATGGCTAGGCCTTCGTGGCTTTCATGGCTAGGCCTTCATGGCTTGGCTTTCATGGCTAGGCCTTCGTGGCTAGGCCTTCGTGGCTAGGTCTTCATGGCTAGGCCTTTGTGGTGAGACCTTTGTGACTAGGCCTTTGTGCATAGGCCTTCATGGCTAGGTGTTCATTGCTAGGTTTTCATGGCTAGGCCTTCTTGGCTAGGCCTTTGTGCATAGGCCTTCATGGCTTTCTTGGCTAGGTCTTCATGGCTAGGTCTTCTTGGCTAGGCCTTCTTGGCTAGGCCTTCATGGTTTTCTTTGCTAGGTCTTCTTGGCTAGGTCTTCATGGCTAGGTCTTCATGGCTAGATCTTAATGGCTTTCTTGGCTAGGTCTTCATGGCTAGGTCCTCTTGGCTAAGTCTTCATGGCTAGGTCTTCATGGCTAGATCTTAATGGCTTTCTTGGCTAGGTCTTCATGGCTAGGTCTTCTTGGCTAGGCCTTCTTGGCTAGGCCTTCTTGGCTAGGTCTTCTTGGCTAGGTCTTCGTGGCTAGGTCTTCTTGGCTAAGCCTTTTTTTGCTAGGTCTTCATGGCTAGGCCTTCTTGGCTAGGCCTTCTTGGCTAGGTCTTCTTGGCTAGGTCTTCTTGGCTAGGCCCTCTTGGCTAGGTCTTCTTGGCTAGGTCTTCATGGCTAGGTCTTCATGGCTAGATCTTAATGGCTTGGTCTTCATGGCTAGATCTTAATGGCTAGGTCTTCATGGCTAGATCGTAATGGCTAGATCGTAATGGCTAGGTCTTCATGGCTAGGTCTTAATGGCCTTCTTGGCTAGGTCTTCATGGCTAGGTCTCCATGGCTAGGCCTTCATGGCTAGGTCTTCATGGCTAGGTCTTCATGGCTAGGCCTTCATGGCTAGGTCTCCATGGCTAGGCCTTCATGGCTAGGTCTTCATGGCTAGGTCTTCATGGCTAGGTCTCCATGGCTAGGCCTTCATGGCTAGGTCTCCATGGCTAGGCCTTCATGTCTAGGTCTTCATGGCTAGGTCTTCATGGCTAGGTCTCCATGGCTAGGCCTTCAAGGCTAGGCCTTCATGGCTAGGTCTTCATGGCTAGGTCTCCATGGCTAGGCCTTCATGGCTTTCTTTTTATATCAAAAAGAGATTCTGGTAAATGTAACAATACAGTTATTGTCCTGTACTGATATAATACAATACAGTAGTGTAGGTGTGAGTTTAACAATAGCGAAACTCTTGATGATAATTGGTTTATGTTTTTGAAACTTCTGGGCCAGGCCGTCATTGTGGACGAGAACAAGTTATTGACTTTTTCTCAATAAAGAATGGATGAAAAAAAAAACATCTCACCTCAAACTATGCCTCTTACAAGGAATGGACATAAAATGCATGCCTTCCAGGCCCAGTCTTGAAAGGTGTCGCACATTTAATTTCCACTACTTTACAACATGTATTTTATCCTGTTATGCCAGATGAAGTACAGGAGATGAATCTAAGCAGAGATGAGTGCTTTGTACCTATCAGTACTACATGTTTTATTTATGTTTATATGTTTTAGAACTCTTACTGGGTGTGTGTGAGTCATTAGTGTTCTACCACTAACCGAGCAACTTTTGAATTGCAATCCAAGGAGAGTCGTGATAGTTTCAGCTGGAGATAACCTGCTGCTGTGCTTCTGAAAAGATGGCTGTTTTTAGATGATCCAATCTCCACCAACACTAGCAGGGCACTCTTTTTGTTTGTGTGTGTGTGTGCGTGCGTGCATGTTTCTGTGTGTCTGTGTGTGTGTGTGTCCTTGTAGCTGCATCTGTTTTGGTGTGTGGCTGTGTGTGGGTGGTGCATGATATAACACAGTTTACAACTAGGTGTAGGGAGCATTCCGTAAACAAACAGCATGATTAGATTCTGAGAAAACATATGTATTAGTGAGTGCTCACTTCAGCGTGCTGGGAACGTGGGTGGTGGAGCTGCAGAGGACACAATCACTTGTTGTTGACCATGATTTCATTGTGTTCTTGTTGTTGGTTTCTTTGCTTTTTAAATAGCTTTTACATTTTTAAGTAGTAGTCTCAAATCCTCCTAACAGTGGGCTCTCGTAGTGAAGGCCTAGTTGACTTACGCTTCTGGCATACCCTCTGGCCTTGCCTGCACACACACACACACACATTCATAGTGGAGATGAGGATGAGGGGAAAGAAATAAGCTGCAGCACTGCATAAGGTGTCAGCGTGTCCTCTTCGCCGGCCATAAAAGTTAATTAAAGAAAAGGAATTTTTATTATGCTGTGCTGCTGGAGCACGGCTGCTGCTTAATAATAGCCTCTCCTGGAGCTGCTGTCAAGAGGAGCACCAAAGCAGAATAATGGCAGTGTGTGTGTGTGTGTGTGTGTGTGTGTGTGTGTGTGTGTGTGTGTGTGTGTGTGTGTGTGTGTGTGTGTGTGTGTATATGTATATATATATATATATATACATATACATATATGTGTGTGTTTTAATCTGCTCATGTGCCAGAGGGATTCGTTCTGTGTTGGTGTTTTGTTACATTACAGTGATGATATTCTATTGTACATAGTCCTTCTATTCCTACAAAGACCACTCAATATTTCATTGTTTTATTTGTGAAGAGGTTGAGCCACACCTAACGACATCTGAGGACTTGGATTTCACCTACCTTAGTCATGTGATTCCACCATGGCTCGATAAAGACCTGATTCTCTTGAAAGCCATGTCCCCATGTGGCGAATACCTCAGAATACTGCAGTGCACTGGGTGTCTACATAGAGTCAGACTATGTGGAATATATCAGGGTTTATGTAGTAGCCCTTATTTGTATTCCCTTCCTGCCACTGCTTTAATGGTATTTGTTTTGCTCTGCTCTGAGAGTATTTTGGGAATCTCAGTGGGGAGTTTGGGTTTTAGGAGGATTGGGTGATTTGAATCAATGTGGCTCATTTTTCTTCTGGCATACAGCAATGCCCTCTTTTTTTTGGCACATTTGAAAGAGAAACGTGGGCATATCAAACAGTCTCACACAAATACACACACCTAAGAATGCACTCACTCACACACACACACACACACACACACACACACACACACACACACACAAGAAAACAAACGCATGCACACTAACAAGCACACTCTGTACATTAGTATATACCTTACCTAGCAACTCTACCTGTTTTCCAGCTTTAGCATTATATCCATACAGTATACGATATGATATCATCTACTGCATCTTGCCATCTTTATGTAATACATGTATCACTAGCCACTTTAAACTATGCCACTTTATGTTTATATACTCTACATTACTCATCTCATATGTATATATGGAACTCTATACCATCTACTGCATCTTGCCTATGCCGTTCTGTACCATCACTCATTCATATATCTTTATGTACATATTCTTTATCCCTTTACACTTGTGTGTATAAGGTAGTAGTTTTGGAATTGTTAGGTTAGATTACTCGTTGGTTATTACTGCATTGTCGGAACTAGAAGCACAAGCATTTCGTTACACTTGCATTAACATCTGCCAACCATGTGTATGTGACAAATAACATTTGATTTGATTTGTATAATACATTATGGGAATGCTATTTAAGAGCATACATACAGCACAGTATGGAGTGGTGGATTCGATCTCTAGGTTTATGTCTAAGTTCAGCTTTAATTACCAGAAGGACTCAGCAGTAAATTAAGTGGCGGAGGATGAGTTGAGAAAGGGAGGGAGGGGGCGGAGGACAAGGGAAAGGGAGGGGGGAGTGGGGAGGGGAGCAGTGCGGCAGTAAAGGATGCATTAAGCAATTCAAGTTAGGGCGCAAAAGAATGAAGTGATGCAATGAGTTTTGCAGTAATTGCCTTCGCTATGACTGGTGATCACAGGGGAGCAGGGCAGAGAAGGGGGGGAACGGCAACAATATTGGTATCTTCTACTGAAAGTCCTTCATACTCACTCACAATCAAGGGTATACTATACACACGTGATACACACACGTATGCATTGCAGACATATAAAAACACGCGCACACATATTCTAAATTGCACAGGTCCAAAGCAGAAGGAGGAAAATAGTATGCTTGGCTTTACATTTGCGTTGATTAATTCATATGTGCAATCATACTCTCTATCTCTGTTTCTCTCTCTCACTTTCACCACCACAGAAACGTATAGACACCACCATCTGCACACATATACGTATATAATTATGTATGCATCGATATTTGATAAAGAACACATGAGTTAGCACCCTGCAGTATTTGTGATCTTGAATGGTGGGATTATGTTAACAGTGTTCACACAAGCTCATCTATGATTTATCTGGTGCCAGAGCCCAGGCCGGCACTTTTTCACTCTTTAAAGCATTTGTCTCGCCTGTCTGTGGGAGATAAGACAGTGGAAATACTTGGGATGGGACGGAGGACAGGAAAGCAGGGGGAGAGAGAGCGAGGACTGGACAGAGACAGTGCCGATGGAAGGAGAGGTGTAACCTTTTGTTTGTGACTGGGATGTGTGCTGAGCCCTCCCTCCTTCTCTCTCTCCTTCTCTGTGTTTTAGAGGGACGCCTGGCTCCCGCTAGCTGCTCCCTGCAGGTCCTGATTAATGCTAATTTATGCAGCCTCCGCTGGCACAAAGCAGGGCTGGGAGGGGCCCTCTCCCCTGATTACCAGCAGAGAGAGGGGGAGGTGGGAGATGGGGTGACGTGGACAGACACCTCATTTAATTTAATACATTGGAGCATGTGGTGGCGGGGTGCGCCAGAGAAGGAGGGAGATAATCAAGAGCCCTGGCCCTTATAAATGTGCGCTGAGATGACACAGAAGAGATTGGATTTGGAAACGAGGAGCAAAGAAGAGAAAAGCAGAGCGGAACGCGATTGATTGATTCCATTCAAGTGATCACACCCACTGATAAGGAATGAGTTATTTTTCTTTTTTTAAGTAGTTTTTCCCCCAAATTTAATAAAGTGATTGCGAATTAAGTGTTTTCTTAGCTCGGCCTATCCCTTATTCAGTGATGTTCTCTGTTTTTGCAGTCACACGTAACTAAATATGCATCATAAATTCTTGTTTCATATAGCAGAATCTACTTTAAAAATAACTACAAACAGCAGCAATATGGCTGCCAACACATCCAAGCATTCCAAACTCAATTCCATAAATAAGGTATTTGTAGGTATTTTGGGCCCAGACTTCCCAGTGGCTCCAGTTCAGTAATGCAGCTCTGTGAAGTAAAGTGATACTTGGAAACCCCCCTGGTTCCCTGAAGACCTGCTCTGGCCATCCCTGAGCTGGTGCTGGTGCACCTCACAAGTTTCTACTCTCTCTCTCTCTCTGCTGGAGGTTGATATGCCGTCCGTGCTGTGACGAATGGCAGGAAATCGGGAGGCGGCCATGCCAGGCAGATTATGAGATCCCTCTGTCTACATGATTTAGCCTCTTAATCGTTAAACATGATTAAAGCAAACAAACGCAGCATTAGATTAGTCAGAAGGACATGGAGTCTTTGGCACTGATTACCTTTTCCTTTTTAATGAAATGCTGCTCCGAATTAACATTGCTTTGGCTAATTTGATTTAGCACTGCCTCAAGAAATGCCAGACAGCTCTGATTCAACTGCAGACTGTTTGAGATCCTTGTCAGGAGCTTAAGACCAAACAGCAATGCAAGATCAACATTTCCAGCATTTTACAAAGTTCAAGAGGCTGATTGAGTTACAAGCGCTGTATTCTAAATGACAGAAGGCTTTGGATGAGCTAGTCAGAGATAGTAGAGATGGGATAGAGAAACTAGAGGGGGGGGTAGAGTAAGTAGATATGGATGACAGGAAGTAGAGAGGGGATAGATAAACTAGAGATGGGGTGGAGAAAGTAGAGATGGGGTGGAGGAAGTAGAGATGGGATAGAGAAACTAGAGATGGGATAGAGAAACTAGAGATGGGGTGGAGAAAGTTGAGATGGAATAGAGAAATTAGAGATGGGATAGAGGAACTAGAGATGGGATAGAGAAACTAGAGATGGGAGAGAGGAACTAGAGATGGGATAGAGGAACTAGAGATGGGGTGGAGAAAGTAGAGATGGGATGGAGGAACTAGAGATGGGATAGAGGAACTAGAGATGGGATAGAGGAACTAGAGATGGGGTGGAGAAAGTAGAGATGGGATAGAGAAACTAGAGGTGGGGTGGAGAAAGTAGAGATGGGATAGAGAAACCAGAGATGGGATAGAGAAACTAGAGATGGGATAGAGAAACTAGAGGTGGGATAGAGAAACTAGAGGTGGGATAGAGAAACTAGAGATGGGATAGAGAAACTAGAGGTGGGATAGAGAAACTAGAGATGGGATAGAGAAACTAGAGGTGGGATAGAGAAACTAGAGGTGGGATAGAGAAACTAGAGGTGGGATAGAGAAACTAGAGGTGGGATAGAGAAACTAGAGATGGGATAGAGAAACTAGAGGTGGGATAGAGAAACTAGAGATGGGATAGAGAAACTAGAGGTGGGATAGAGAAACTAGAGGTGGGATAGAGAAACTAGAGGTGGGATAGAGAAACTAGAGATGGGATAGAGAAACTAGAGGTGGGATAGAGAAACTAGAGATGGGATAGAGAAACTAGAGATGGGATAGAGAAACCAGAGATGGGATAGAGAAACCAGAGGTGGGATAGAGAAACTAGAGATGGGATAGAGAAACTAGAGATGGGATAGAGAAACTAGAGGTGGGGTGGAGAAAGTAGAGATGGGATAGAGAAACTAGAGATGGGATAGAGAAACTAGAGGTGGGATAGAGAAACTAGAGGTGGGATAGAGAAACTAGAGGTGAGGTGGAGAAACTAGAGATGGGATAGAGAAACTAGAGATGGGATAGAGAAACTAGAGGTGGGGTGGAGAAACTAGAGATGGGATAGAGAAACTAGAGATGGGATAGAGAAACTAGAGATGGGATAGAGAAACTAGAGATGGGATAGAGAAACTAGAGGTGGGATAGAGAAACTAGAGGTGGGGTGGAGAAACCAGAGATGGGATAGAGAAAGTAGAGATGGGCTAGAGAAACTAGAGATGGGATAGAGAAACCAGAGATGGGATAGAGAAACCAGAGATGGGATAGAGAAACTAGAGGTGGGGTGGAGAAACTAGAGATGGGCTAGAGAAACTAAAGATGGGGTGGAGAAAGTAGAGATGGGCTAGAGAAACTAGAGATGGGATAGAGAAACTAGAGATGGGATAGAGAAACTAGAGATGGGATAGAGAAACTAGAGGTGGGGTGGAGAAAGTAGAGATGGGATAGAGGAACTAGAGATGGGATAGAGAAACTAGAGATGGGATAGAGAAACTAGAGGTGGGGTGGAGAAAGTAGAGATGGGATAGGTACTAGAGATGGGATAGAGAAACTAGAGATGGGATAGAGAAACTAGAGGTGGGGTGGAGAAAGTTGAGATGGAATAGAGAAATTAGAGATGGGATAGAGGAACTAGAGATGGGATAGAGAAACTAGAGATGGGATAGAGGAACTAGAGATGGGATAGAGGAACTAGAGATGGGGTGGAGAAAGTAGAGATGGGATGGAGGAACTAGAGATGGGATAGAGAAACTAGAGATGGGGTGGAGATAGTTGAGATGGAATAGAGAAATTAGAGATGGGATAGAGGAACTAGAGATGGGATAGAGAAACCAGAGATGGGATAGAGAAACTAGAGATGGGATAGAGAAACCAGAGATGGGATAGAGAAACCAGAGATGGGATAGAGAAACTAGAGGTGGGGTGGAGAAAGTAGAGATGGGCTAGAGAAACTAAAGATGGGGTGGAGAAAGTAGAGATGGGCTAGAGAAACTAGAGATGGGATAGAGAAACTAGAGATGGGATAGAGAAACTAGAGATGGGATAGAGAAACTAGAGGTGGGGTGGAGAAAGTAGAGATGGGATAGAGGAACTAGAGATGGGATAGAGAAACTAGAGGTGGGGTGGAGAAAGTAGAGATGGGATAGGTACTAGAGATGGGATAGAGAAACTAGAGATGGGATAGAGAAACTAGAGGTGGGGTGGAGAAAGTTGAGATGGAATAGAGAAATTAGAGATGGGATAGAGGAACTAGAGATGGGATAGAGAAACTAGAGATGGGATAGAGGAACTAGAGATGGGATAGAGGAACTAGAGATGGGGTGGAGAAAGTAGAGATGGGATGGAGGAACTAGAGATGGGATAGAGAAACTAGAGATGGGGTGGAGATAGTTGAGATGGAATAGAGAAATTAGAGATGGGATAGGAGGAACTAGAGATGGGATAGAGGAACTAGAGATGGGGTGGAGAAAGTAGAGATGGGCTAGAGAAACTAGAGGTGGGGTGGAGAAAAGTAGAGATGGGATAGAGAAACCAAGAGATGGGATAGAGAAACTAGAGATGGGATAGAGAAACTAAGGTGGGATAGAGAAACTAGAGGTGGGATAGAGAAACTAGAGATGGGATAGAGAAACTAGAGATGGGATAGAGAAACTAGAGATGGGATAGAGAAACTAGAGGTGGGGTGGAGAAAGTAGAGATGGGATAGAGGAACTAGAGATGGGATAGAGAAACTAGAGGTGAGGTGGAGAAACTAGAGATGGGATAGAGAAACTAGAGGTGGGATAGAGAAACTAGAGATGGGATAGAGAAACTAGAGATGGGATAGAGAAACCAGAGATGGGATAGAGAAACCAGAGATGGGATAGAGAAACCAGAGGTGGGATAGAGAAACTAGAGATGGGATAGAGAAACTAGAGATGGGATAGAGAAACTAGAGGTGGGGTGGAGAAAGTAGAGATGGGATAGAGGAACTAGAGATGGGATAGAGAAACTAGAGGTGGGATAGAGAAACTAGAGGTGGGATAGAGAAACTAGAGGTGAGGTGGAGAAACTAGAGATGGATAGAGAAACTAGAGATGGGATAGAGAAACTAGAGGTGGGATAGAGAAACTAGAGGTGGGGTGGAGAAACCAGAGATGGGATAGAGAAAGTAGAGGTGGGATAGAGAAACTAGAGATGGGATAGAGAAACCAGAGATGGGATAGAGAAACTAGAGGTGGGGTGGAGAAACTAGAGATGGGATAGAGAAACTAGAGATGGGATAGAGAAACTAGAGGTGGGGTGGAGAAACTAGAGATGGGATAGAGAAACTAGAGATGGGATAGAGAAACTAGAGGTGGGGTGGAGAAAGTAGGGATGGGATAGAGAAACTAGAGATGGGGTGGAGAAAGTAGAGATGGGCTAGAGAAACTAAAGATGGGGTGGAGAAAGTAGAGATGGGCTAGAGAAACTAGAGATGGGATAGAGAAACTAGAGATGGGATAGAGAAACTAGAGATGGGATAGAGAAACTAGAGGTGGGGTGGAGAAAGTAGAGATGGGATAGAGGAACTAGAGATGGGATAGAGAAACTAGAGATGGGATAGAGAAACTAGAGGTGGGGTGGAGAAAGTAGAGATGGGATAGAGGTACTAGAGATGGGATAGAGGAACTAGAGATGAGATAGAGAAACTAGAGATGGGATAGAGGAACTAGAGATGGGATAGAGGAACTAGAGATGGGGTGGAGAAAGTAGAGATGGGATGGAGGAACTAGAGATGGGATAGAGAAACTAGAGATGGGATAGAGAAACTAGAGATGGGGTGGAGATAGTTGAGATGGAATAGAGAAATTAGAGATGGGATAGAGGAACTAGAGATGGGATAGAGAAACTAGAGATGGGATAGAGGAACTAGAGATGGGATAGAGGAACTAGAGATGGGGTGGAGAAAGTAGAGATGGGATGGAGGAACTAGAGATGGGATAGAGGAACTAGAGATGGGATAGAGGAACCAGAGATGGGATAGAGAAACTAGAGATGGGATAGAGAAACTAGAGGTGGATAGAGAAACTAGAGGTGGGGATAGAGAAACTAGAGATGGGATAGAGAAACTAGAGATGGGATAGAGAAACTAGAGATGGATAGAGAAACTAGAGGTGGGGTGGAGAAAGTAGAGATGGGATAGAGGAACTAGAGATGGGATAGAGAAACTAGAGGTGAGGTGGAGAAACTAGAGATGGGATAGAGAAACTAGAGGTGGGATAGAGAAACTAGAGATGGGATAGAGAAACTAGAGATGGGATAGAGAAACCAGAGATGGGATAGAGAAACCAGAGATGGGATAGAGAAACCAGAGGTGGGATAGAGAAACTAGAGATGGGATAGAGAAACTAGAGATGGGATAGAGAAACTAGAGGTGGGGTGGAGAAAGTAGAGATGGGATAGAGGAACTAGAGATGGGATAGAGAAACTAGAGGTGGGATAGAGAAACTAGAGGTGGGATAGAGAAACTAGAGGTGAGGTGGAGAAACTAGAGATGGGATAGAGAAACTAGAGATGGATAGAGAAACTAGAGATGGGATAGAGAAACTAGAGGTGGGATAGAGAAACTAGAGGTGGGGTGGAGAAACCAGAGATGGGATAGAGAAAGTAGAGGTGGGATAGAGAAACTAGAGATGGGATAGAGAAACCAGAGATGGGATAGAGAAACTAGAGGTGGGGTGGAGAAACTAGAGATGGGATAGAGAAACTAGAGATGGGATAGAGAAACTAGAGGTGGGTGGAGAAACTAGAGATGGGATAGAGAAACTAGAGACTGGGGATAGAGAAACTAGAGGTGGGGTGGGAGAAAGTAGGGATGGGATAGAGAAACTAGAGATGGGGTGGAGAAAGTAGAGATGGGCTAGAGAAACTAAAGATGGGAGTGGAGAAAGTAGAGATGGGCTAGAGAACTAGAGATGGGATAGAGAAACTAGAGATGGGATAGAGAAACTAGAGATGGGATAGAGAACTAGAGGTGGGGTGGAGAAAGTAGAGATGGGATAGAGGAACTAGAGATGGGATAGAGAAACTAGAGATGGGATAGAGAAACTAGAGGTGGGGTGGAGAAAGTAGAGATGGGATAGAGGTACTAGAGATGGGATAGAGGAACTAGAGATGGGATAGAGAAACTAGAGATGGGATAGAGGAACTAGAGATGGGATAGAGGAACTAGAGATGGGGTGGAGAAAGTAGAGATGGGATGGAGGAACTAGAGATGGGATAGAGAAACTAGAGATGGGATAGAGAAACTAGAGATGGGGTGGAGATAGTTGAGATGGAATAGAGAAATTAGAGATGGGATAGAGGAACTAGAGATGGGATAGAGAAACTAGAGATGGGATAGAGGAACTAGAGATGGGATAGAGGAACTAGAGATGGGGTGGAGAAAGTAGAGATGGGATGGAGGAACTAGAGATGGGATAGAGGAACTAGAGATGGGATAGAGGAACTAGAGATGGGGTGGAGAAAGTAGAGATGGGCTAGAGAAACTAGAGGTGGGGTGGAGAAAGTAGAGATGGGATAGAGAAACTAGAGGTGGGGTGGAGAAAGTAGAGATGGGATAGAGAAACCAGAGATGGGATAGAGAAACTAGAGATGGGATAGAGAAACTAGAGATGGGATAGAGAAACTAGAGATGGGATAGAGAAACTAGAGGTGGGGTGGAGAAACTAGAGGTGGGATAGAGAAACTAGAGGTGGGGTGGAGAAACTAGAGATGGGATAGAGAAACTAGAGATGGGATAGAGAAACTAGAGGTGGGGTGGAGAAAGTAGAGATGGGATAGAGAAACTAGAGATGGGGTGGAGAAAGTAGAGATGGGCTAGATAAACTAGAGATGGGATAGAGAAACTAGAGATGGGATAGAGAAACTAGAGATGGGATAGAGAAACTAGAGGTGGGGTGGAGAAAGTAGAGATGGGATAGAGGAACTAGAGATGGGATAGAGAAACTAGAGATGGGATAGAGAAACTAGAGGTGGGGTGGAGAAAGTAGAGATGGGATAGAGGAACTAGAGATGGGATAGAGGAACTAGAGATGGGATAGAGAAACTAGAGATGGGATAGAGAAACTAGAGGTGGGGTGGAGAAAGTATGGGATAGAGGAACTAGAGATGGGATAGAGAAACCAGAGGTGGGATAGAGAAACTAGAGATGGGATAGAGAAACTAGAGGTGGGGTGAAGAAAAGTAGAGATGGGATAGAGGAACTAGAGATGGGATAGAGAAACTAGAGGTGGGATAGAGAAACTAGAGGTGGGGTGAAGAAAGTAGAGATGGGATAGAGGAACTAGAGATGGGATAGAGAAACTAGAGGTGGGATAGAGAAACTAGAGGTGGGATAGAGAAACTAGAGGTGAGGTGGAGAAACTAGAGATGGGATAGAGAAACTAGAGGTGGGATAGAGAAACTAGAGATGGGATAGAGAAACTAGAGGTGGGATAGAGAAACTAGAGATGGATAGAGAAACTAGAGGTGGGATAGAGAAACTAGAGGTGGGATAGAGAAACTAGAGGTGGGATAGAGAAATAGAGGTGGGGTGGAGAAACCAGAGATGGGATAGAGAAACTAGAGGTGGGGTGGAGAAGAACTAGAGATGGGATAGAGAAACTAGAGATGGGATAGAGAAACTAGAGATGGGATAGAGAAACTAGAGGTGGGGTGGAGGAAAGTAGAGATGGGATAGAGGAACTAGAGATGGGATAGAGAAACTAGAGATGGGATAGAGAAACTAGAGGTGGGGTGGAGAAAGTAGAGATGGGATAGAGGAACTAGAGATGGGATAGAGGAACTAGAGATGGGATAGAGAAACTAGAGATGGGATAGAGAAACTAGAGGTGGGGTGGAGAAAGTATGGGATAGAGGAACTAGAGATGGGATAGAGAAACCAGAGGTGGGATAGAGAAACTAGAGATGGGATGAGAGAAACTAGAGATGGGATAGAGAAACTAGAGGTGGGGTGAAGAAAGTAGAGATGGGATAGAGGAACTAGAGATGGGATAGAGAAACTAGAGGTGGGATAGAGAAACTAGAGGTGGGATAGAGAAAACTAGAGGTGAGGTGGAGAAACTAGAGATGGGATAGAGAAACTAGAGGTGGGATAGAGAAACTAGAGATGGGATAGAGAAACTAGAGGTGGGATAGAGAAACTAGAAGATGGGATAGAGAAACTAGAGGTGGGATAGAGAAACTAGAGGTGGGATAGAGAAACTAGAGGTGGGGTGGAGAAACCAGAGATGGGATAGAGAAACTAGAGGTGGGGTGGAGAAACTAGAGATGGGATAGAGAAACTAGAGATGGGATAGAGAAACTAGAGATGGGATAGAGAAACTAGAGGTGGGGTGGAGAAAGTAGAGATGGGATAGAGGAACTAGAGATGGATAGAGAAACTAGAGATGGGATAGAGAAAACTAGAGGTGGGGTGGAGAAAGTAGAGATGGGATAGAGGAACTAGAGATGGATAGAGAACTAGAGATGGGATAGAGAAACTAGAGATGGGATAGAGAAACTAGAGGTGGGATAGAGAAACTAGAGGTGGGGTGGAGAAAGTATGGGATAGAGGAACTAGAGATGGGGTGGAGAAACTAGAGATGGGATAGAGAAACTAGAGATGGGATAGAGAAACTAGAGATGGGATAGAGAAACTAGAGGTGGGGTGGAGAAACTAGAGATGGGATAGAGAAACTAGAGATGGGATAGAGAAACTAGAGGTGGGATAGAGAAACTAGAGATGGGATAGAGGAACTAGAGATGGGTGGAGAAAGTAGAGATGGGCTAGAGAAACTAGAGGTGGGGTGGAGAAAGTAGAGATGGGATAGAGAAACTAGAGGTGGGGTGGAGAAAGTAGAGATGGGATAGAGAAACCAGAGATGGGATAGAGAAACTAGAGATGGGATAGAGAAACTAGAGATGGGATAGAGAAACTAGAGATGGGATAGAGAAACTAGAGGTGGGGTGGAGAAACTAGAGGTGGGATAGAGAAACTAGAGGTGGGGTGGAGAAACTAGAGATGGGATAGAGAAACTAGAGATGGGATAGAGAAATTAGAGGTGGGGTGGAGAAAGTAGAGATGGGATAGAGAAACTAGAGATGGGGTGGAGAAAGTAGAGATGGGCTAGATAAACTAGAGATGGGATAGAGAAACTAGAGATGGGATAGAGAAACTAGAGATGGGATAGAGAAACTAGAGGTGGGGTGGAGAAAGTAGAGATGGGATAGAGGAACTAGAGATGGGATAGAGAAACTAGAGATGGGATAGAGAAACTAGAGGTGGGGTGGAGAAAGTAGAGATGGGATAGAGGAACTAGAGATGGGATAGAGGAACTAGAGATGGGATAGAGAAACTAGAGATGGGATAGAGAAACTAGAGGTGGGGTGGAGAAAGTATGGGATAGAGGAACTAGAGATGGGATAGAGAAACCAGAGGTGGGATAGAGAAACTAGAGATGGGATAGAGAAACTAGAGGTGGGGTGAAGAAAGTAGAGATGGGATAGAGGAACTAGAGATGGGATAGAGAAACTAGAGGTGGGATAGAGAAACTAGAGGTGGGGTGAAGAAAGTAGAGATGGGATAGAGGAACTAGAGATGGGATAGAGAAACTAGAGGTGGGATAGAGAAACTAGAGGTGGGATAGAGAAACTAGAGGTGAGGTGGAGAAACTAGAGATGGGATAGAGAAACTAGAGGTGGGATAGAGAAACTAGAGATGGGATAGAGAAACTAGAGGTGGGATAGAGAAACTAGAGATGGGATAGAGAAACTAGAGGTGGGATAGAGAAACTAGAGGTGGGATAGAGAAACTAGAGGTGGGATAGAGAAACTAGAGGTGGGATAGAGAAACTAGAGGTGGGGTGGAGAAACCAGAGATGGGATAGAGAAACTAGAGGTGGGGTGGAGAAACTAGAGATGGGATAGAGAAACTAGAGATGGGATAGAGAAACTAGAGATGGGATAGAGAAACTAGAGGTGGGGTGGAGAAAGTAGAGATGGGATAGAGGAACTAGAGATGGGATAGAGAAACTAGAGATGGGATAGAGAAACTAGAGGTGGGGTGGAGAAAGTAGAGATGGGATAGAGGAACTAGAGATGGGATAGAGGAACTAGAGATGGGATAGAGAAACTAGAGATGGGATAGAGAAACTAGAGGTGGGGTGGAGAAAGTATGGGATAGAGGAACTAGAGATGGGATAGAGAAACCAGAGGTGGGATAGAGAAACTAGAGATGGGATAGAGAAACTAGAGATGGGATAGAGAAACTAGAGGTGGGGTGAAGAAAGTAGAGATGGGATAGAGGAACTAGAGATGGGATAGAGAAACTAGAGGTGGGATAGAGAAACTAGAGGTGGGATAGAGAAACTAGAGGTGAGGTGGAGAAACTAGAGATGGGATAGAGAAACTAGAGGTGGGATAGAGAAACTAGAGATGGGATAGAGAAACTAGAGGTGGGATAGAGAAACTAGAGATGGGATAGAGAAACTAGAGGTGGGATAGAGAAACTAGAGGTGGGATAGAGAAACTAGAGGTGGGGTGGAGAAACCAGAGATGGGATAGAGAAACTAGAGGTGGGGTGGAGAAACTAGAGATGGGATAGAGAAACTAGAGATGGGATAGAGAAACTAGAGATGGGATAGAGAAACTAGAGGTGGGGTGGAGAAAGTAGAGATGGGATAGAGGAACTAGAGATGGGATAGAGAAACTAGAGATGGGATAGAGAAACTAGAGGTGGGGTGGAGAAAGTAGAGATGGGATAGAGGAACTAGAGATGGGATAGAGGAACTAGAGATGGGATAGAGAAACTAGAGGTGGGATAGAGAAACTAGAGGTGGGGTGGAGAAAGTATGGGATAGAGGAACTAGAGATGGGGTGGAGAAACTAGAGATGGGATAGAGAAACTAGAGATGGGATAGAGAAACTAGAGATGGGATAGAGAAACTAGAGGTGGGGTGGAGAAACTAGAGATGGGATAGAGAAACTAGAGATGGGATAGAGAAACTAGAGGTGGGATAGAGAAACTAGAGGTGTGGTGGAGAAACTAGAGATGGGATAGAGGAACTAGTGATGTGGTGGAAGAAGTAGAGATGGGATAAATTTAGTTGAGCGTTAGTGTACCTGTGGCAGGAAGGATAAAGAAACTGAAACAGCAGGGAATCAGCTCAGCAAATCCAATGTATGTAATTTGGATGTGTGTTTGTGTTTTTGTTGTTGTGTATATTCGTGTGTGTGCATAATTCTAATCTGCAGTCCAGCAGAACAGGAACTCTGAGGTCCTGCTGGTGTGTAATTGGCAGCGGGTGCTGCATTGTTGTTCAGAATAATTCTGTCAGCATAATCCTCCTTTGTGGGGTTCATTAATTGCACTTAACATTGTATGCAATCTAGCTGATTCAGGGCCTGCCTTTGAGCCAGCCTCAGCCCCTCTCCCCACATAAAGCCTCAGTCACTTCAAAGGCTAAAGGGAATGGCCTAAGCGTGTTTTCAGATTTTTAAATTTACAGTGCTTTTTATCTGTGAGTTTTACAGCAGTATGGCCACATTGTGTCTGTGCTGAAATGAATTGAACAGGCAGGCAGCCTCTCGGTCGTAGCAGCTGCTGCAGACATTTGTGTCTGAGGAGGGATGTAGTGTTTTAATGGCCTGGTATACACACATGTGGCCGATCATTTTCTATTCCACTCCGCTCACAAAAGAGAAAGTAAAAACACTTTTTACAGAAACCCTTTCCCGGTTTCTACTTGGGTTCCTGCTCCTCCAGTATTCCTCTGTATTGTGGAGAGAGAACCACTCAGGCAGCCGAGTCTAGCCCAGCGTGGGATAGAAACACTGTTCTCTCACGCAGCCCTGCTTCTGAGTTACCCTCCTGCACACTACAGCCTTTTTTATTTTCCTGAATGAAACTTTAAGAAATCCATTTATGGCGGCCTTCGCAGCCTGGGCTGTCAGACACACGGCCGCTTAAAACCAGAGGTCAGCCCCAGACTTGTTTAATAGCTACTCAGAGCACCTAAGCGAGTGTGTGTCTGCCCCGACTCGCAATAAATACTCACTGGATGGGTCCAGGTTTACCTTTCCCCCTGGGCCCTTTAAAGGGACACCTCTTACTTTCTGGCCCATCTTCTTCCTCCCCAGTGAGCCTCTACCCAGGTCGGATGGAATAGTTGGGGTGGTGGACTGTGAAGCTGTTGCACATCTTTGGGTAATATGAAGTCTTGGGGAAGTGAAGACTATAATAGCTTTCTCTCTCTGTTGGGGTCTGGTTAGTTGGTTAGTATTGGTCAGTATTTGGTTGGGGACCCGGGTTGGTCCGTCCAGGGCTTAGTTTGTCAGTCCACCCTGTATGGAGGAGAACCAGCACCTCTCCTCTCTGTGGACATGACAGCTGCTGGAGACCGAGATGGTGCCCAGCTCACATGAATACATTCATAAATGTACTATTGTCCTGCATGTATTACTGCCCAAGTGGAGAATGATGAGCAGTATTGTGGACTCCTCACCCAGGCCGCCCCCAGAGAGAAAGGCAGGGAGAATAAGAAGGGAGACTGGGAGATATCGAGAGAAAGATTGAGAAGGAGTGAGGGTAGTGAGAGAGACAGATAGAGGGAGAGGGGTCGTCAGAGAGTGACGCGGAGGAATGAGATGTATAGAGACAGAGAGAGGGGGAGACAGAGAGGAGTGCGGTGAGACAGAGAGGACTGAGATAGATAGAGACAGAGGCGGGGGGATAAAGAGTCTCCCCTCCACCTGTGAGCTGAGGCAGTAAAGGGCCTCTCTCAGGCAGAGGAGCCCCATCACTCTCTGCCAGACGAGGGGCTTGTTCTGTGTAGAGTGCCACCAGGGACCGCTGGGCTGCGCCTATAAACTTAATGAAGTTTGACTGAACTCATCAGTTTCTGAGAGCTAGAATCCCAGAGACTAGGAAACCAGATGCGGGGGGGACCTAAACATTTCGATGGAAGAGGCTCACTTGGGGGTCATTACTGTGATACAGGAAGTGTCTATGGACGGGGGGGTGGACAGGGGCGGCCCATCTGCTTTGCCCCTCCCACACCCCACCCATGACTGATGGCACACACACACACCTGGGGCGGCAGCTAGCCCAGCGGTTAAGAGCTTTGGGTCAGTAACCGAAAGGTCGCCGGTTCACATCCCCGAGCCGACTAGGTGATCTGTCTATGTGCCCTTGAGCAAGGCACATAACCCTTAAACCCATGTAAAACAACACGTTTCACTGCACCTATCCGGTGTATGTGACAATAAAACAGATATTTGTTACACACTCCAGCTCTTCCCAGCTCGGTCAAAATGAGACAGAGATGCTGTTGTTGTCCCTTGCAGGAGGAGAACCTGAAAAATACATTTTAACTAGCCTATGACCTTTTGTCAATTAGATCTCCTCATCTCCTGCGTCCTCTCTCCTCCGTCCTCTCTCGCCTCTTTTTGAAAAAGGTCAAAGGTAATCGAGGAGAGTCGGTGAGGAAAGTGAACGTGGATTGAAATGCGTTTGTGTGAAATGAGATGGTCCTTCTCCACTCATGTGTCAATAGGCAAATGATGTTTACAGGGGTGGATAAATGTGTAAAGTGATCAAAAGAAATTGAGTGAAATTGAATATATTTCATAAATAAAGCATATTGCAATCTAGCTGAAGCATAGTATATTGTTTTAAAGCTGATTCAAAGGGAGGGGGTGTGGCAGATTACAAAACATACCGAGGTAGGATACACGAGTATCCTCGATGAAAGGTGGCTATCGAGGAGGGGAGGACATTTCCGTTTGCCTACTAATGAAATGACACACTCCTCGACCACTTATCGGTTTCAGGGTCACGGAGGAGAGACGACGTAGGACGATCTTTTGCCAAAATGAGAATTTATATTTGAGAGTATATGTCTTTTGGCAAATAAACGATCTGTTTTCATGTTTTTACATGTATTACCCTACTGTTGTCTAGACTGTGTTTATCAGCCTCCACTGTGTTCCGTGTAGCGTATGTCACACAGACATGCATGTGAGATTATTGATATGGGTATTCGTCTGGTTTGTCCCTGTGTGTCTGTTTCTCATCTATGCTTTAATTCAGTTCTTTGAGGCATATCCGTCTCTCTCTTTTTTCTTTTCTTTCCCCCGTCTCTGCCTGGTGGCAGGAGGGAACTTGCCATGCATTTCACGTTCAACTCAGAGGGTGTTGCTATGGTGGTTGCTAGGGATTTAGCCTAGAGTGACGTGAAAAGTCTGAATATTAAAGGTGTCCTTCTGATGCAGTGCTGTTTGAAGCTGTGAGGAATGAGCAATCACCTCTGAGAGACTTTTTTTTGTCTCTCTCTGGAATATCAGGGTTGATTTTCAAACACACACCAAAGGATGGTTTGCAGAAAAGATGCCACAGGAGGAAAAAGATAAACAACAGTATGATTGGTTGTTCATTCATTTCCTCATGTCTATGCATCTCGAACATCACACTGCTCGTACTAAATAGTGTGTACCATCTCATCTGTGTGAAAGCAGCTAGTTGTGTATAAATGACCAAGGACAGCAGATTCTCCACATTCTTGTAAAATAGCAGTCCTAATGTGCTTTCCACACATCTCTAATGCACTGAGACTCTGAAGGCGACGGCCCGTGATTGTGTGATAGCTGAGAGAATGTCCTTGGTAGTTGGTGGTTAGGATATAATTGAGGATGTAGAAGTGGAGGCTGAGAACCGGGTGGGGTGGTGGGGTGGGTGGTGGGGGTGCATTGTAAACAGGGTTAAACGCTCTCAGCATTAGCTAACTGGGCTCCACACTGTAGACGCTAATGTGGAGGCAAACATCTCAGGCATGGAGAGCAGATCAGGTGTCCCCATCACGATCCCCGCCAGCTTTCATTAACTCATCTTAACTTTCTGTCTTCACAATGAAGGAATGCTCATAAAATACATGTTTCCCGGTTACTCATTGTCTGACTGGAAGATGGGTTTTCCAGCACCAGGCAGTACTCTCTGTCTCTGTTTAACTGTCGTCCTTCTCAGCCATCAACTGGCTGTCCAAACCACACAGTCTGTCTGTCTGTCTGTCTGTCTGTCTGTCTGTCTGTCTGTCTGTCTGTCTGTCTGTCTGTCTGTCTGTCTGTCTGTCTGTCTGTCTGTCTGTCTGTCTGTCTGTCTGTCTGTCTGTCTGTCTCTGTCTGTCTGTCTGTCTGTCTGTCTGTCTGTCTGTCTGTCTGTCTGTCTGTCTGTCTGTCTGTCTGTCTGTCTGTCTGTCTGTCTGTCTGTCTGTCTGTCTGTCTGTCTGTCTGTCTGTCTGTCTGTCTGTCTGTCTGTCTGTCTGTCTGTCTGTCTGTCTGTCTGTCTGTCTGTCTGTCTGTCTGTCTGTCTGTCTGTCTGTCTGTCTGTCTGTCTGTCTGTCTGTCTGTCTGTCCCTCTTTTTGCATGTCTGTCTGTCTGTCTGTCTGTCTGTCTGTCTGTCTGTCTGTCTGTCTGTCTGTCTGTCTGTCTTGTCTGTCTGTCTGTCATGTACTACTGAGTATTTGTCAGTCCTGATATGGTAAGACTGGTGTTATTATTAAATAAGACCCGAAGGAGTGTGGTATATGGCCAGTATATAACGGCTAAGGGCTCTTCTTATGCACAACGCAACGCGGAGTGCCTGGGTACAGCCCTTAGCCGTGGTATATTGGCCATATACCACAAACCCCCAAGGTGTCTTATTGCTATTATATTATATTATATACTGGTTACTAATGTAATTAGAGCAGTAAAAATAATTTGTTGTCATACCCGTGTTATACGGTTTGATATACCACGACTTTCAGCATTCAGGGATCGAACCACCCAATCTCTCATGAGAATTAGATGTCACACTGAAGTCACAACAACCATATTCTGTTCATTATTTTCTAGGGGAGTACTACTGACCCGACAGGATCCAGTCCAGTCCCACATCTTACAGAACAGAGGGGCAGAGAACTGCTGAAGACTGAGGTAGTCACACCCATCAAGTCAATAGCTACTGTAATGTAGCAATAATCACCCAATAAAGTCCCAGTGTCCCCCACACATGACCAAAATGCAATGTACACCATGAAGTATTCTAGTCTTTCCATTGTACTGATGTTGTCCAATAACCTGTTGATTGGAAACCAGACCCTTAACTATTGATGAATTACTAGTAATGTTATTGTGGTGCCATGGTGTCTCTGAGATTGTGTGTGTATTTGAGTATGTGTCTCTGGGATTGTGTGTGTTTGAGTATGTGTCTCTGGGATTGTGTGTGTTTGAGTATGTGTCTCTGGGATTGTGTGTGTGTTTGAGTATGTGTCTCTGGGATTGTGTGTGTATTTGAGTATGTGTCTCTGGGATTGTGTGTGTATTTGAGTATGTGTCTCTGGGATTGTGTGTGTGTTTGAGTATGTGTCTCTGGGATTGTGTGTGTATTTGAGTATGTGTCTCTGGGATTGTGTGTGTGTATTTGAGTATGTGTCTCTGGGATTGTGTGTGTTTGAGTATGTGTCTCTGGGATTGTGTGTGTGTTTGAGTATGTGTCTCTGGGATTGTGTGTGTATTTGAGTATGTGTCTCTGGGATTGTGTGTGTGTAGCTGTGTGTGACTGCATGGGGTCCAGGCTTATTTAGCAGGCAGATCAATAGCAGGCTAAATGGTAATGACCAGTCCCCAACTCAGAGCTCAAGGCCTGGGGAGAGAAGGACCTGCCCTACCCTGTCCGTCGCCCTCCACCTTCCTCCATCCCACCCTCCCCTCCCAGTTTGCAGCCACAGCAGCCGTCACACAACCTCAGGCAGCCTAGTTAGCCCTGGATAAAAAAGCTAGAACCCACGATCAATAGCGTTAGTCTTGTCTGCCTAATTGCTCATTGGTTGACATTGGCGCCAGGCTATATGTAAGTGCAAGTTCTCTGAGTGATCGTCTGGCTTTGCCTCTCTCTATCCCACCTCACGCCTAGTGTTGGGTTCACACTCTGCCCCTCTCTCCTCTCCTCTGTTCACCCACGTTCGGGATGGGTAAAACCTGACCCGTTGGGCTGGCTGCACCCCAGTTATCATGTCGGGACGCAACCATCCAGAGGCTCCGGCGAGATGTACTGCTCTCCCACCAGGCCCGCGACTCCCAGTCTGCTCAGGTAAATATCTAGCTAGGATTAATGACCAGCACCAAGATTATTTATTTGATTTGATTTTACCTTTATTTCACTAGGCAAGTCAGTTAAGAACAAATTCTTATTTTCAATGACGGCCTAGGAACAGTGGGTTAACTGCCTGTTCAGGGGCAGAACGACAGATTTGTACCTTGTCAGCTCGGGGATTCGAACTTGCAACCTTTCGGTTACTAGTCCAGTAATTTGCAGCGCCAGCTATTCCAATCAGCGGCATGAAATCAGATGGGCTCGTTTTGGCATTCTGAACAGTTTATTATGTGATCCTACGCAGATGTATATGACCAGGAAGCCGGCTGTGGGGAGGGCACTATTGATTGGATTCATTGTGAATTACGTGAATAGGTAAATGCGTGAGAGTGCATATATATAACGGTATTACTCATTCAGGTCCAAAAGGAAAATATGAAAGATTTCTGCTTGAATAAATATGAAATATGTCTCTATCAGCACCGTCTAACTAGGGCATCCGCAGCGTTGGTTATTTGACATGATAATTAGGAAGCGTGTTTCTCTTTTCCTCTGATGTGATGATAGTGCTCCTCTGTCTGGGATTTAAATGTGCTATTGATCAGTGTGAGGCTCGGGAGCTCAAATCATAACAGTGCTACAGCCCCGCGCACTTGCATACATTTCTACCTTTTGTTTTTACTTCTTGTTAAAACAGATATTTAAACTTCACCCCCAAAAAATATACTGTTATCTGTTATCTGCTTAACATACGAAGCGCATTTTGTGTTCCTACTCTCTGTTTTTCTCCAGTTGTAGTGTGCTAATGTCATGATTTAAATGAAGTATTGATCAGTTTAGGAGGGGAGAATAGAGAGAGGGAGCGATTGTGAGGGAAAGAAAGCAAGAGCAGGGTTATCGGCGTGGATCGCACACAGAAAGAGAGAGCTAAAGGGATGAGACAGGTTTTTGGTGGGATTCCGTGGAAACGATTCCTATTTCATTGCTACTTTCTAATTGAGGAATAAGCAGCAGTCACCTCATCAGGCTTTCCAAGAGGGAGATAGGTGGAGGCAGCCATGATGCTTTTCAACAGAGAAAGAAGGGGAGAAACGCCCGCGCGGGTCCTGTTCTGGGCGGATTTGTGGATTATCTCTCAGCCTGTATGCAGATGTTTGATTAATGGGTCGTCCTGGGAGTCGTCTGGGACTCCATCTTGTCTGTTTTCCTTTCCTCCTCTTGCTGCTGTTGTGATTAGCTACCACCATCACCATCTCACATACAGAAATAAGACTATGTCTCTGTCTCTGACCAACTAGACCAGCACCTGCATGGGTCTTTCCTTTCCCTCCTCTCTCTCTTTCTATCCCACTCTCCCTACTCTCCCTCCTCCCTCCCTTCCCTCCCTTCTCCCTCTCTCTCTCTCTAATATGATTTAGCAGGTGACTGTGTTGTGTTAATTAGAGGTAGTTTATTAGAGTTAGTGCTGTGTTGGCGTGCCGGGCCAGCCCACTGGCCAGCCTTCTGCAGGTGTCAGACCGGGATCAGTGGGATCCCTCACTGGTCCAGTAGTTTGTTTGGTTACATGTTGATGGTAAAAACACTAGACATTCTTAGAAAAAAGGGTTCCAAAAGGTTTCTTCAGCTGTCCCCATAAGAGAACCCTTTTTTGGTTTCAGGTAAAACCCTCTGTGGAAAGGGTTCTTCATGGAACCCAAAAGGGTTCTACCAGGAACCAAAAAAGGTTATTCAAAGGGTTCTCCTATGAGGACAGCCGAGTGAAGCCTTTTAGGTTCTAGGAATCCTGTCCAGTGATTATTACAATGATTTCAAATGTTGTTATTAGTTGTTATGCTTTTCTAAGTTGTTTTACATTATAAGATGAATTCTACTGTTTCTCATATTATAATGATTATTTCATTTTTCTTTGTTTAATGACACTTCAGCAGTTGGTTGTCAATGCATTAACTGCATATGAGTAACATTGTAGCATTTATATGTAAACATACATGCAGTCTGTTATCGTGTGTGTTGACACTCACTAACGCAAACCCCCGCTTCTAGGAGATGATAACGTTGAAATTGAAAAGGTATTTGATTAGTTAAGATCAGACATTCAGATTAGTTCCATGGTGATTATTCTTTATTGACCCATCATTGACCCGCTGTTATTGTTCAGAATAAGAACTGGACAATCTCTCACCATCAGTACTCGTTTTAGGTTTGGACAATGCATAAATGGCAACCATTTCAATACGGTAGGTTGTATTCGTCAGATAGATTTTTTGCTCTTATTTAATTAATCCAGGCGCTTTCTTATTCATCAGAGGCAGGCGGTTTGAGGCGGATGTCAGGGCTGGTGTTGGGAGAGCAGTCCTGGGACTCAGGGTGTCTGGACTTGGGCAGCTGGTGGTTCTGATCTGGGATCCGTGGTGTAGCCATGTCTCAGATAGACAGGCAGGCAGAGCCAAGACGAAAGGAGAGGAGAGGCTCTTTGTACTGGATTGATTTTCTCCTCCTCTGCCGCCCTGCCTTCTTTTGTGGTTCGATAGCTGGATGTCCATGGGCAGAGGATCTCTCAGCTGCAGACGGAGCTACAGGAGAGCCAACTGGAGCTCCGGAGGGGACACAGCCGAAGAGAGCAGCAGCAGAGGGACCTGCAGACCCAGACACAGCAGGCAGAGGAGCTCCACACTCAGGTAGAGAACTCACCGCCAGTCTCAGGCTTCTCAGGCCTCCTCTCTCTGTTAGTTCTTGTTCAGCCATGATGCTTTGTGTCTACAGTTCTTTGAACGTGTGTGTTGGGTGTCTGTTCACTAGTGCACGGTCTAGAACCAAGCAATTTACCCCCAGGAATCTAATCCAAATGTGTTTGAAAAATGTAGAATAACTCATCATACAGGTTGTGTCCACTTTCTTGTGTCTTTATCATTTAAATGTGTTTTGTATAGAAAGCATCATAACCATCTGTTGCCGAATTATCTAAACTGTGAAAGTTTGTCATCTTATTGAGGAGCTTATCTGTTGACCATAAAATAACTCATCCTTTAGAAACTTGAAGATGTCTCACTTTCTAGCAAAACTACATAGTCAGGGTACGTAAGCCTAGGTTAAATCTGCACAATGATCCAATAGCATCATAATGGGCGATAATCCTCCATGTTGATGGAGGCACAACATCCTGTCCTATGGACCAAAGTGCCATAGCGGGACAGCCCTGTATTGGTTACATTAGTACAGTTGTGCTATCTGATGCTGGTTCGTGACGTGGGAACATGTGCTGAGCAGCTGGCCCTGTCTGCCTCTGGCCCAGACCACCTCTCTCCTCTCTACAGTCTAACTGGCAGGCCAGGAAACATGAGTCAGAGCAGGATGACTATGTTGTTTACTGCAGAGAACTGGGGGGATGAGGAGCCTCTGTCAACAACAGACTGACAGACAGACACACACAGACAGACGGGTAGATAGTCAGACATGCACACAATAAGGCAGACCAGATAGACACACACAGACAGATGGGTAGATAGTCAGACATGCACACAATAAGGCAGACCAGATAGACACACACAGACAGACGGGTAGATAGTCAGACATGCACACAATAAGGCAGACCAGATAGACACACACAGACAGACGGGTAGATAGTCAGACATGCACACAATAAGGCAGACCAGATAGACACACACAGACAGACGGGTAGATAGTCAGACATGCACACAATAAGGCAGACCAGATAGACACACACAGACAGACGGGTAGATAGTCAGACATGCACACAATAAGGCAGACCAGATAGACACACACAGACAGACGGGTAGATAGTCAGACATGCACACAATAAGGCAGACCAGATAGACACACACAGACAGACGGGTAGATAGTCAGACATGCACACAATAAGGCAGACCAGATAGACACACACAGACAGACGGGTAGATAGTCAGACATGCACACAATAAGGCAGACCAGATAGACACACACAGACAGACGGGTAGATAGTCAGACATGCACACAATAAGGCAGACCAGATAGACACACACAGACAGACGGGTAGATAGTCAGACATGCACACAATAAGGCAGACCAGATAGACACACACAGACAGACGGGTAGATAGTCAGACATGCACACAATAAGGCAGACCAGATAGACACACACAGACAGACGGGTAGATAGTCAGACATGCACACAATAAGGCAGACCAGACAGACATGTAGAAAAATTGACATCCATAAATTACAGTAGTTAGATACTTTTTGATTATTATGATTTTTTTTACCCCTTTTTTGCCCCAATTTCGTGGTATCCAATTGGTAGTTACAGTCTTGTCTCATCACTGCAACTCCCGAACGGACTCGGGAGAGATGAAGGTCGAGAGCCGTGTGTCCCCTGAAACACAACCCAGCCAAGCCGCACTGCTTCTTGACACACTGCTCGCTTAACCCGGAAGCTCGCCGCACCAATGTGTCGGAGGAAACACCATACACCTGGCGACCGTGTCAGCGTGTATTGCGCACGGCTCGAACCAGTATCTCTAGTGGCACAGCTAGCACTGCGATGCAGTGCCTTAGACCACTGCACCACCCGGGAGGCCAGAGTAGTTAGATACTTAAACAGTTATACATTCCGGTAAAAAAAAAGGTCAGTGTTGTGGTCAGCTGAAGGAGATGTGGTCAGCTGAAGGAGATGTGGTCAGCTGAAGGAGATCTCTAGCTGTTGCTGGCCTCCCCTCCTGGAGAGAACGGCAAACCAATCATATTCAGAGCCAGTGCTGGCTGTCAGCGCTTGTGTCACCTGTCGCTAGGTCTCTAGGCAGACTCTCTGCCTTGAGCTGGAGGGATCCACAGCAGCGATCTGCTCTACATGCCTGATGGGATCTCATTCACACTTGTCACTCTATCAATGACTGCAGCATTCCCTGAGCTCTCTGCCTTTATCTCCCCCTTCTATCTATATGGAATAAAATGAA